>NC_086068.1:4295028-4595389 GCF_947568885.1 Cydia strobilella | reverse complement strand
TTATTTTATATAAAATATATTGTTTGATGCTAATTTCAGAAACACTTTTGCAACACCTCAATGAATACACAACCGAAATAACACACACACTACAATCTATACCACTTGATACTGAAATCGTCGATGAATCGTTACATTCGGCATATGATTTGATCATGATTATTTCGGATATCGATGCTGTTGAAGAAGATCATGGTAAATATTGTGAACTGACTGACATGAAAGCTGGTCAAGATAAACAAGTCCCTTTTGTAACAGAACATGTGGATGGAGATAATGAAAATAAAGTAACTGTTACAAATGTCGAAGTAGTAAAACTACAAAAAGACCAAACTGACGTTTTAGAACAGACTAAAAGTATTGTTGCCAAAAATACTGCAGATATAATAAAACTTGCTACGAAACTTCAAACGGGTTTGAGTGTCATCGAAACATATGTCCTAGAAAATATCGCAGGGAAGCCTAATTTGCAAAAATTAACTGCTGTCGTAACAAATTTAAAGTTGGATTTAGAAAATCTTGAACTTACATCTATTACAAAAGAACAAATAGATAAAAACGCTAAAACTTCGATGACAGTGGAGAATATTAATAAAGCGTCAGAATTGTTGTCAGAAGTGAATATTAAATTAGAAAAAAGTCAAATAAGCCAAGTTAAGGAAACAGATACTGATACTGATTTTTCCGTTGTTTTGGATAAAAAAGATAAACCCTTATCTGAAGCGAACGTGCATAAATGCATTAGTGTTAAAGCTGATGAAAACATTGAAAATAAAACAATAGGAGATAATCAATATTGCGAAGAAGAAGTTACAAAGGTTACACTTGATTTAGATTCTGCCGCAGACTTATTCGAAGATGCTACTGTCATAGAAACTCCTACCCTATTAGAATCAATTGTTGATAAAAAAGATGGTACTATTGAAACGCCTGTGGCATTGGACACTACTTCAGATTTATTTGAAGATGCTATTTCTATAGAATCACCAACAGTATTGGAAACTTTAGTCAAAAAAGATGAGGTCATTATTGAAACTCCAACCATTTTGGAATCAGCTACAGAGGTAGAATTTATGGCTGCTAAAGATATGTTATCAAATGTGTCAGAAACTCCATATCAAACGGAACAACTTGTAACTGAGACAGCGACAATTTTAGAATCTGTCACTAAAAAAGAAAATGTTGATATACCTACAGTAGTTTCAGAGCCTTACATTGACACAAATGCTTGCATGTTAAGTCCAACAATATTGGAAACTTCAACCGCTATTTCAGAAGAAATTACAGCATTAATACCCACAGCTACAGAAACTACAATTGACAAACTTGAGATAAAATCTTCTACAGTACTAGAAGAGCCTGCTGTTCTAGTTGTTACAGAGCAAGTTGCAGCGGAATCTGTAAAAATCTTAGAAACAACTGCTAAAGTAAAAGAAGAGAAAAAACCAGCGGATTTGGCTACTTTAGACATCGTTCACGTAGCTATTGAGGAAACTCCTGATATTTTAGAAAGTACTAAGGATATTCCCGAGAAAGACCATTTGGTAGAGTCGACTGTTATAGAGAATTCGTTTAATAATGAAGAAGTGTTGGTAAAATTACCTGACGTTATACAAACTGCTGCTAATTTGGAACTACAAGCAGAAATAAGTACATGTGAAATGACTGAAATAACCACAGAATGGTCAGAAAGCTTGTCTGCCACAGAACCTACAATTACAATAGAACAAGAACAATCAGTTAAACATTCTGAAGCTTTAGTAATAGAAACGCCAGATATTTTAGAAACAACTGCTGATGTACCTAAGAATGAAGGTCCACAAGAAACACCCATAATCATGGAAAATACTATAGAAACAGAACCAATTTCAGTAGAATTAGTTACTATCTTACAATCCACGCAAGAATTAGACAAAATAGAAGCTGATAAAATGCAAGCTATTATAGAGTCGTCAAATAGTTTATTAGAAAAAACATTAACAAATGAAACACACAACTTTACGGAGCCAATTCTAGATAAACAACTTTGTACAGAGGAATTGCAAAATACTGCAGAAAATTTAACTGATATGGAGTTGTCAGCTATTGTGTCAACCTTTGAGGTTGCAGAAAAATTAAGTGATCCACTAGACACGTTGATTGCAGTAGAAACACTAGCTATAACAGACATTAATTCAGAACAAGTTACAGTAGAACCTACTACGGTATCTACTATGGATACAGATAAAGTAATCGTAATGGAAACAACTGTTTTAGAGACAACAAATGAATTGGTGGATAACGGGTCGTTGATAGAGATGCCCAATACCACGGAATGCAGTATAATTACAGAGCCAACCACAGTAGATACACCTACCGTATTAGAATCTGTAAGGGATTTGGAAAAATTGAATGTAACTGAAACAACTGTTGCTGTTGAAGCAAGCTCTGATTTGAATCAGGCTACTATTACAGAAACTCCAACTATGGTACACTCAGATGTATTAGAACTTGCTATGGAATCTACTATGGATACGGATAAAGTGATCGTAATGGAAACAGCTGTTTCAGAAACAACAAATGAATTGGTGGATAACGTGCCGTTGATGGAGATACACAATACCATGGAAAACAGTATAATTACAGAACAGATTATGGTAGATACACCTACTGCATTAGAATCTGTAAGTGATTTGGAAAAGTTGGATGTGACTGAAACTACTGATGCTGTTGAAGCAAGCACTGATTTGATACAGGCTCCTATTACAGAAACCCCGACTATGGTATATTCAGATGTAGTAGAACCTACTACCGAATCTACTATGGATACAGATAAAGTGGTCGTAATGGAAACAACTGTTTTAGAGACAACAAATGAATTGGTGGATAACGGGTCGTTGATAGAGATGCTCAATACCACGGAATGCAGTATAATTACAGAGCCAACCACAGTAGATACACCTACTGTATTAGAATCTATAAGGGATTTGGAAAAATTTGATGTAACTGAAACAACTGTTGCTGTTGAAGCAAGCTCTGATTTGAATCAGGCTACTATTACACAAACTCCAACTATGGTTCATTCAGGTGTAGTATTAGAATCTACTATGGATACGGATAAAGGGATCGTAATGGAAACAGCTGTTTTAGAAACAACAAATGAATTGGTAGATAACGTGCCGTTGATGGAGATACACAATACCATGGAAAGCAGTATAATTACAGAACAGATTATAGTAGATACACCTACTGCATTAGAATCTGTAAGTGATTTGGAAAAGTTGGATGAGACTGAAACTACTGATGCTGTTGAAGTAAGCACTCATTTAATACAGGCCACTATTACAGAAACCCCGACTATGGTGCATTCAGATGTAGTAGAACCTACTACCGAATCTACTATGGATACAGATAAAGTGATCGTAATGGAAACAACTGTTTTAGAGACAACAAATGAATTGGTGGATAACGGGTCGTTGACGGAGACGCCCAATAGCACGGAATGCAGTATAATTACAGAGTCAACAACAGTAGATACACCTACCGTATTAGAATCTGTAAGTGATTTGGAAAAAATGGATGTAACTGAAACAACTAATGTTGTTGAAGCAAGCTCTGATTTGAATCAGGCTACTATTACAGAAACTCCAACTATGGTACATTCAGATGTAGTAGAATCTACTATGGATACGGATAAAGGGATCGTAATGGAAACAGCTGTTTTAGAAACAACAAATGAATTGGTGGATAACGTGCCGTTGATGGAGATACACAATACCATGGAAAGCAGTATAATTACAGAACAGATTATAGTAGATACACCTACTGCATTAGAATCTGTAAGTGATTTGGAAAAGTTAGATGTGACTGAAACTACTAATGCTGTTGAAGCAAGCACCGATTTGATACAGGCTACTATTACAGAAACCCCAACCATGGGACATTCAGATGTAGTAGAACCTACTACCGAATCTACTATGGATACAGATAAAGTGATCGTAATGGAAACAGCTGTTTTAGAAACAACAAATGAATTGGTGGATAACGTGCCGTTGATGGAGATACACAATACCATGGAAAGCAGTATAATTACAGAACAGATTATAGTAGATACACCTACTGCATTAGAATCTGTAAGTGATTTGGAAAAGTTACATGTGACTGAAACTACTAATGCTGTTGAAGCAAGCACCGATTTGATACAGGCTACTATTACAGAAACCCCAACTATGGTACATTCAGATGTAGTAGAACCTACTACCGAATCTACTATAGATACAGATAAAGTGATCGTAATGGATACAACTGTTTTAGAGACAACAAATGAATTGGTGGATAACGGGTCGTTGACGGAGACGCCCAATACCACGGAATGCAGTATAATTACAGAGTCAACAACAGTAGATACACCTACCGTATTAGAATCTATAAAGGATTTGGAAAAATTGGATGTAACTGAAACAACTGTTGCTGTTGAAGCAAGCTCTGATTTGAATCAGGCTACTATTACAGAAACTCCAACTATGGTACATTCAGATGTAGTATTAGAATCTACTATGGATACGGATAAAGGGATCGTAATGGAAACAGCTGTTTTAGAAACAACAAATGAATTGGTAGATAACGTGCCGTTGATGGAGATACACAATATCACGGAAAGCAGTATAATTACAGAACAGATTATAGTAGATACACCTACTGCATTCGAATCTGTAAGTGATTTGGAAACGTTGGATGTGACTAAAACTACTGATGCTGTTGAATCAAGCACTGATTTGACACAGGCTACTATTACAGAAACTCCGACCATGGTATATTCAGTTGTTGAAGAAATAATGAATGATTACGAATTATCTAATGTCAAACGAACTGTTAAAGATTCAATTCAAGAAGCTGTCAAAAAAACCTTTGAAATTACGGAAACAGCAACAGATTTTCAAGAAAAAGTTTCAGTAATCAACACACCTACTTTGACGGACATACCTGCTGATGCAGAACGAGTATTTACAACCTCAGTTCTAATTTTACAATCTCCTATAGTAACCGACGATGCTGTTATGGATATTACAGATGTCTTGGAAGCAACCTCTGTTATGCTAGAAAATGTAGTTTCAGTTGAATCCGAAAGTATTACTGATGGAAATATTAATATGGAGCAGATTATAGTTGAATCACCCATTATTTTACAATCAGTTCCTGATATGGAAGAAATAGCTACGTTAGCACAACCTAATGTGGTAGAAACATCACTTGATTTGATACACAAAGTCTCTATCAATGAAACTCCTTCTGTCTTAGACAATGAATTGACAAATGAAAATATATCTGATATCAAACAATCTGTTACTGATTTGATACAAGAAGCTATTGAGCAAGCATGTCATATAACAAAAACGACAACGGATGTACTACAAAAAGTTTCTGAAGAGACACCGGCTGTGATAGACTCCACATCTGTGTTGAAATCTCCTATGGAATCGGAGCATGTTGTTGCACCAGAAACTCTAGATGTCCTAGAAACAACCACGAGTCTGTTAGAAAATGTGACTGAAGTCGAACCTCAGACACTTGCAGCTAGCAAAATAAACGAAAAGCAAATTGTAGTGGAATCACCGACTGTGTTACTATCCACAACTGATTTAGTAAAAATAGATGATATAGAAGCATTTAACGCCACTATTACGTCAACAGATATGTTTGAAAACGTGTCTATCATGGAACCACTATCCATCTTAGAACCTATCGAGGAACAATTAGTGCTAGATGCAGCAATCTTGGAATCGGCAGTAGTAACAGAAGAGAGTCTTGACAAACAACAAGCTGACAGCGAGACTACAATTATTGTTAATGATACTTTGAGTATAGATACTAGTAGCGCGGCAACTGCGAAACTTATTGAAGAACCATTAGAATCAGTTACGATTTCACAACAAACAACAGACACTTTGAAAACCGCTGATTTTCAACAGGAATTAACTGTACCGGAAGAAATCAGTGAAACCCGGTCAGAAGAGGATATCCAAAAACCAATTGGTAAATAATTTCAAAAATCAGCTTTGCTAAACTTAACAAAAAGGTCAATGTTTTATGTAAAAACAAACAACTTATTTTGGCTTTGGAAACATATTTATTAAGAAGTATATTTTAATTCAGTTATTTAAAAAAAAAACCTCAAGTTACAGTCAGAATACAATTTTGTAAATACTTTTTATATATAAGCAATGCAATATTAATGCAAATTAAATTAAATATTTTATCATAAACAGCATCAGCAAACAAACATTTCCAAAGCCAAATGATCATATTTTTAAATTGTATGTGTCACTGTAGTATCTAAATTCTAAATTAACACATAAAAATATAATTTAACATTGGCATTGTCGTAATTTGGCCATTAGCTTACAATATATTAACCAATAATAACGAAATATATGTAGCGTTAACAAAGAATCATTACACGCATATCTTTACATACATCATCAAAGTATGTGCAAAAACGTAGGTAATATTAAGGATTTATTCATGTAGCAGCCAAATAAATTAAATGTTGCCGATGACAATATATTTTCTTCAATACGCAATTTCACCTCGTCATTAACTTTAATTAACTTAATTGGACCCTAATTAAATATATTGGGCTGAATGAATGCAATAAGCAATCGACAGCCCGTTATCAGGCACTACATCTACCCTAACTATAAAATATAAAACATTGAAAAACTATTTAAATGAATTATGATTATTATCTAAGTAAAGTTGTGAGGCAGAATATTGGGGACAGTCAAAAATATATTTTTATTTATTTATTGTAAATGTTACTTGTCGTAAAATACCAATTTTACTTACATATGTTGTTTAGGCAGTTACTGTTATAACACATTACCCTTTCTTAGCGTCGCACAGTCGGGTAATAAAAATCTTCTGTACACACATGACTATAACAGATATAAGACTATAATTATTTTTGAAATACACATATGATATAGATATATATATTTAATGATATAGATTGTAATACGCACTCATAACATATTTCACATAATGTGTACACCACTACATTAAACAATTTTGTAACAGAAACAGTCACTTTTATGTCCGGGGAACTTACACGAAGACAAATTATATAAAGAGAAACAAATTAAATTGTTTCACAAGAAAAATATTAATGTGATATATCGTGTTTTTTTATTTATTTTTTAATACCACGTCGGTGGCAATCAAGCATACGGCCCGTCTGATGGTAAGCAGTTACCGTAGCCTATGGACGCCTGCAACACCGGAGATATTACACGCGCGTTGCCGACCCTTTAAAAACCTGTACACTCCTTTTTTGAAGAACTCCATACTGTAGCCCCTCGGGAAAACCTCGGCAGGGAGCTCATTCCACAGCCGAAGCGTACGCGGGAGGAAATTCCTCTTAAACCGCACAGTACGCAACCATTTAGGTGCTAGGGTTTGAGGATGAACACCCTGCCGATGGCGAGCGGTGCGGTGATAGAAAGCGGCCGTTGGCATCATGTCAAACATATTTAATTTTAGTTGTATACTTGCATGTGTAAATATCCATTTTTTTATAGTTGGGTATACCTATTTAATAATGTTGAAATAGCCCTAAATTTATTAAATATATTTATACAATTAATGAATAATTTTATAATTTTACAGTACATCTGGTGCTACATTATGACACCAGGTGCTATAATAAGCACATTACGTAACTACGTCGAAAATTTAAAAGGCCATACGTACTGTAAAACGTTGTACGATGCACGTGCAAATAGGTAATTCGCTACTCGTGTCGATTTAAAACACTCCCTTCGGTCGTGTTTTAAAATTCGCCATTCGTTGTGCATTTCATATTTTTCGCACTTGTTTCGTAAATAACTATTAACACGCTTTAGGATATTTTTTTAAGGTGAGTCGTATCGCAACAAAAATCACTGGAAAATTAGGGCCAGTTGCACTAACCACAATTGAGGGATGGATCAACGTTACTTAGCAGTGAACCATAAAATTTTCCATACAATAAAATTTAGCGCCCGTTTTACTGAAAGTGAATGCAGACGGTTTGGTGCAATCGTAGACGGATTATATTTGCGTAACATGCTGCTACAAAGTACCTACTACGAATCTTACACATGATTAATGTATATTCTCCAAAAATATTCTGTTACTTATACCTACCTATTTTTTACAGAAACGGCCACTCTTGTTCAACACATAGACGAGCTAACTTCAGCTTCTATAGCTAAAACCGTCGAGGTTCTCTCGAAAGTCATTGATGTCAGTGAACTCAAAGAGTCAATAGCGGTTGCGAATGAATTAAAGGACAGTTTTATTGAAGTTGAGAAAGCCAAAGCAGAAGAAGTTTCAAAAGAACAAGCCAAATTGGTTGAAAAACTTCAAGGAGCTTTAGAAGCTTTTCAAACTATTGTTATAGAAAATACTGAAAATATTGCTCAAAATTTGGATGTAAACGAATGGGCCAAAGTAAGCGAAGTTGTAACACATTTACAAGATGATTTGGCTAGAGCAACTATTACGGGTTAGTGTTCAGTATTTTTATTAAATTTAAGTTCCGATGACAAGTATGCGTTTCAGAAAATAAAATAATTTTAATTCATAAGCGAAACCGTCTTTTAAACTTTAAATTGAAAGACATCTTATCACCTCGAGGGTGGTTCGAATCGGATTCCTTTCTACCAAGGCTGAGCTATTAAAACCCTATTTTATCGAAAGAAAATATTTTTGATTTTTCAGAACCAACGACAGAAATGGCAGGAGAATCAATGCACCACCTCGAAACCTTACTCCAAGAGGTCACCGACAAAATCGGAACCACGGAGCGATCTTCAGACGACACAGAATCATTACGTGATAATCTCGACGAGATCCAAACCGTTATCATTAAGCTGAAGAGAGATTATGATGGTGCATCGAATGACACGCTCAATGAAACTCTAGAGGATTTAGAGTGCAGTGTGAGGAGTGTCCAACTGCAGATCACTGAGGACAGCCCACCGGAGCTGTTGCAAGAAGCTTGTGCAACATTACAATTGTTGGTTAATAACATGAGTGCTACAGAGGATATTACAGGTATTTTTCTATTGAAATGAATAGTAAAGCGTCCAAAATCTTTCAAAACATCTTTTGTGCAGAACTACAAATATATCTGTTAAAAATAGTTTTGTACTAGGGGAGAGACGGTTATATCACACCAATTTTTACTTGAACGTGGATATTATGTTTAAATAATATGAAAACGAGTATTTTGGGATTAAATTAACATAGCCAAGGTGTACTTTTTCGAAGAGACTATCATTAGTACTATAGCCGACGAGTTAGTCAAATCGTACCATCAACTAATTGTATTAATGAAGCATTCTGTACATTATAATTGCTTAGTTCAGGTTTAAATACCAAATTGCAAGATAGGTACTGCCATCGCACTGATATAATTACAATTCATAAATACTTGGTCGTTTTGAACGTCAATACGAGTCTATAATACGATGAATGAAACGACTACGTTTAAAAAAAATACATAACAGTTATAAACTTAGACACCTTTTGAAACCGACGAATTAAAACCCTGTTTATTTGTAGCTAAATACCGTTGATTGCATACTTTAAACTTATGTACACTACAAGTAATGCAAAATCACATCAAATCCGACGTAAAACACACATTTTCTTTCTTTCATTTGTGTTTAGTCGTACTATGCCATTTCTGATTCAGATTACTGCTAGTGGATTGTTTGGTGCCTCAGGTCAGGTGTAATTAAATTGGGTTTTTAATAGGAAATCTACACATGTACTACTTATACAGTGATATAATATAGCCGACTTGCCTATAAATATTTTAGCTTATCTTAATATGTGGTGTTTGATTTAAATATTAATAAATACTTCATTTTTTTAAACAGGTACCGTAGTAAAGGAAGTGAAAACAGATAGTTTACTAGAAAAATGTTCTGATGAAACTGAGGCAACGGTAAAGTTACTAAACATTGCAATTGAAAATAAAGATTTGAGAAAAATAGTGGAAAACCTTAATATTCTTAGAGATATCATGCAACTTCTCAGAAACAATTTCCTAAAAGACGCAGACACTTTAATTGACAAAGGCGTTGAAGTCATACAAAGTTTAGATCAGGTAGAAGAGAAAGTGTTTGCTTTAGAAAAAGATATAGTTGATATACCAGAAGCGGTAAAAGAGAGTATATTTAATGCGGTACATTCTGTATATGGCAGTATATCTAACATGAGGAGTACTGTTCAAAGTATACAGAAGAGATACATGCATGACAACTACGGCAAACCATCTGAAAGTATTTTGAAAGCAATAAAGAATGTACAAAATAAGGACTACAAAAACTTTTCGAAGTCCCTTCGAAAAGTTCTGAATCACTTTGAAGATATCAAGTTTTATATTAACTTGGATAAAACTGCAAGATTACCGAGTGACGCTGCATTTACCAAAATTATTCTTAATGAATTAAAGTTAACTATTAATGAAACTGTTAAACCACATTCCATATCCAGTCCAGAGGTTGCTATAACTGTCTTAACAGCTATTAAACGCATAGAATCAAATCTTAATAAGATAGAGTCCTTGACTACTTTAGAAGTAAAACAAAAAATACCAATTTTTAAAGAAATAGCAACACTTCTACTAAAAATGACTGATGCAATTGCTAAATCTTCTGAGAAAGAAGATATTGTTTTAGAAGACAGCGCAGATGTTAAAACTGATGTTGAAACTCACGAAAAAGTTGAAGTAACACAATCGAATGACCTAGAAGATAATAAATTGGCTGACACTGTGCAATTATTAGAAAGTACTACAGAAGAATTAAAGGTTTTAGATCAGCAAATAGATCATTCGGCAATTAGAAATGAAGCGGAAGCTCTAGTAAGTGAAACAATTGACTCCTCAAGTGAGTTAAAAATGACTGCGGAAATAGTCACCGAAGCAAAGACAGATACCACAACAACAGATAAAATTACTACGGAGGAAAGTATCGATGAAAACCTCAAAGAGGTTTCAAAAGACAGCGAACAGGAAGATACTGCAACTCTGGCAAGTAAAGGCGAAAAACCTCAAAAAGCTGATCTTTCTGTAAAACAAGAGTTGACGCCGACAGTTGAGCCTCAGCCAAGTACATCAAAACAGGAAGACATGGAATCAGTATTATCAATCGGTAAAGAAGAACCAAGTGTAAAACAAGAACCGGCTGCTAGTTTTGAATCAAGTGAAAATAAAACTCAACAAGCCAGTCTTAAGGTGGACGAAAGCATAAAGAAAGACCATTTGGAAGAGATTCTGAAACCAGAAGATAAGGGAATCAAAATAGAACAAAAGGCAGATGTGTTAGACAAGAAAGAAGAAGAACCAAAAGCAGAAACACAAGAACCAGTAATATCTAAAAAGATCAAAAGCTTAAAGCCAAAGAAAGACGAAGAAACGCAAACAGATGATGAAGAAGAGGTAATAAAAGATTTAACCAAGAAAGCCCAAGAGACAAAAATACAAAAGTCGAAAACAGATCAAGATGTCGAAAAAGCTTCGTCTGAAGAAGCACCTGATTCCGAGCTACAGGTGAGCACCTTGGACAAATTAAAAGATATAGAAGTCTCTATTAAAAACGAACAAGAGGATATTAAAGGTTTTCTTCAAGAACATAAACCAATCACAGAAAACGAGGAGGTTGTAGTAAAGCAAAAGTCCGAACAAGAAGAAAAAGACAATAAGGTAGGATTATTACAAGAAGAACAATTGAAAAATCAGAAAGATAATATTTCAGCTCAGGAAGAACGAGAAACACAACAGGATAAGGAAGAAACACAGAAGAAAGTTGACATTGTAGCTCAAAAAGAAGTAAAAGATAGTGAGCTTAAGGAATCACTAGAAAAGAAAGCTTCAGCTTCAGCTTCAGAAGAAGAAAAAGAGCCTAATTTTAAAGAAGACCAACAAAGCAAAGAGTTTGAGCAGATAGAAGAGAGGATTCAACCAGCACAGGTAGTTAAAGAAACTACTTCCAAAGAAGAAACAAGAGAAGATTTAAAAGCAGAAGAAAGGAAAACCTTGCACGAAGAATTTAGAGAAACGGACACTAAGATAGAACAGGAAAACAAAGAAGCTAAGGATGAATTAGATAAAGTTGATCATGCTAAACCTAAAGAAATGAAAGGTATGCAAACTGAGGAACAAGAAGTAGATAAGGCTGACCTTGACAAACAAGATGAAAAAGAAGCAAAATTGAAACAAATAGCAGAAGCAAAAGAGACTCTGCTTAAGAAACAAGAAGAAGAAGAAGAAGCTAAACTTAAGGCAAAACAAGAAAAGAAAGAAGCTAAGCTTAAAAAAATACAAGAAGACAAAGATGCTAAGCTTAAAAAAGAACAGGAACAAAAAGATGCTAAAGTTAAACAAGAACAAAAAGAGAATGAAGCGCGACTTAAACGAGAGCAAGATGAAAAGGAAGCAAAGCTTAGGACCGAAGAAGAAGAAGAACAAAAGCAGGCCACAATTAAGAAAGAACAAGAGAAAATTGATGCTAAACTTAAACAAGAAGAAAAAGACGCTCAGCCTACAGAAGAGCATGGAAACACTGAAGTGAGCCTTAGGAAAGAGCAAGAAAATAAAGAAGCTACACTCAAACAGAAACAAGAGAGAGATGAAAAGACTGAATTACGAGAAGACAAACTTAAGGAAAAACAAGAGGATCATGAGGCTACTCCGAAACAGAGACAGCACGGGCATGTAACTGACCTTAAGTCCGAAGGATCAGAAGAGGCTAAGCTCAAGAAAGAACACGAAGAAAATATTAAAATTGAACAAGAAAGTGATGAAACTTCTGTTCAAAAAGAAATGAAGGAGCAAAACGAAAAGCTCCAAATAGAAGAAGAGATAAGAGATGATAAACTCAAGAAAGAACAGGAGGAAAAAGATTCCGTGGTTAAAGCAGAACAAGAAACAATTGAAGCTGCTGTCAAAAAAGACATGAAGGAGAAACAAACCGAGCCAAAACTAAAAGAGAAAGAAGAAAAAGAGGCTAAGCTCAAAAGAGAACAGGACGAGATAGCTAAAATTGAACAAGAAAAGAATGAGGCTGTTGTCAGGAAAGAAAAGGAGGAGCAAGAAGCTAAGCTTAAAGTAGAGGAAGAAAAGAAAGAGGCTAACCTCAAAAAAGAACAAAAGAAAAAAGATGCAATGGTTAAAGCGGAAGAAGATGGTAAGCTGACAAAAGAATTAGAAGAACATGATGCTAAACCCAAAGAAGATCAAGAAAAGGAAGAAGCTTCTCTTAAGAACGAAGTGATGAAAAAGGAAAGTCAGCTTAAACAAGTAAACGAAGCACAAGAATCACTTAATAAAGATACACAGGAGAAAATGCCTGGCCTCAAAGAAGAGCAAAAGACGAGAGATGAGCAGAATCAGGTAATAAAGGTAAGTTGTACCTTGTTAATTGTTACAAACGACAAATAGCTTTTCTCAAACATGCAATGAAACATCGTCCTTATGTGCGTCAAAACAGGCTTCAAAGTATCACGTTTCGGGTGGAGCAACTCGAGAGAACTGTAAAGGAATTTCATACGAAATTGAAGGCCTAGGCCGGGAAGTAATTTTTTTTCAATTTTAATGTAAACATGGCGTCTGTGTTCATGAACAGGCTAAACAGCTGAACTATATTTTTAAATTTTTTTCTAGTGGCTGAATGGTTATCGGACCAAAAATATCCGCGTTAACGCCTATTACACACGAACTGATATTAAGTATACTAATCTGTATAGCCCGCTCCATACTACGCGGCGCGAAGCCGCGAACGCGAGTGTGGAGTCGATTTCGCTGATTAGCGAATGCTCGTGCGAATGGGGCCTAAGTCACCAGAGCCCATGGACAATATTTAAAATCCTCTGCATTTATAGTTTGTCAAAGGACTGTCTCATTTCAAACATAGACAGAGAGAATCATACTATCTTTGTCTTACACTAGTACTAGCACCCAAAAGAAAAGGATCAGTATAGTAATTTTTTTTGTTCTTATTTACTGACAATTTGGTTTGACCTACTATATCAGGTTGTGTATAATAACCCTAATAAGGTCTATTCGAACACTACACACGTGAAATACGCACACCTTCCATAAAAAAAAACATTATGTAGGGATTGGAGGGAAAATTAAAAAACTTTTGTCGAGTAGCTGGATTTTATATTTGTGATTGATATTTAAAAATAAAATTTCAATGTGAGTTCCGATGATAAAAGCAACGAAGAAATTAATTGTACTCCGTCGCAATTGAGGGCGGAGGCAGAATTAGCAATTAATAACTTGTTTGCCGCCAAAGTCGAAGGAAAAAATTTTTTTTTTTTTGAGTGGTGTATTTCTTTATTTCATTGCATATGTTTGAGAAAAGCACTATACATGCCTTGCCGTGAAAAGGGCTTGCCGGCTTCGTATCACTATCCGGCCTCCCTACGGTCGGCCGTCTATACCTACTCAGCCGGCAAGCCCTTTCCCGGCGCCTGCAGTAATGTACTATTGTCGTCGTATGTAGTAATGTTTACATAACCTTGGAATTGGTTCCAATCATAACCAATACTTTACATTAACTGTCAAGGCAAAATAATCTGTCTCAGCCAATTTAGATAAGTAAATCACATGAACGTCTTCAGCAGCGGAGTTGAAGCATTTGCTGTGGTCGAAACCGGTCGGGAGAGAGTATATATAGTAAATCTAATGAAAAGTAAACACGGATATTATATCCACTGGTGAATCAAAACATACAAGGTGAATCAACTATTTCTTGACACTCGTTGCCTTGGTTACATTCCCCTGGGCCACACCTAAATTAAAACCTAGGTTTTATGGTATTACATTAATTTTTGTAACAATAATTTACTTTTATAAACCCTTCCCACAATGGGCCATCTACTGTAAGCATATCAGTCAAACCAGGCCACAGTTCTTCTAGCTGTGCTAATATTCTCCCCTGGCTGACGAGACAGAATAAAAAAAAAGTATTTATTCAGTTACAAACATTATTAAAAGTCAATGCAAAATACAAGTTGCCTCTTTTTAAGTATGGAAATACCTGAATTAAGGGAAGAAACTTGTTTTTTTTCTGACCTTTATTATTAAGTTTGATATCTCTATTATATTCTACTTAAATAAAAATGTTTTTAAACAGAATTGTTACGAGTATTGCATCAAAAAATTGCACTGTAAGGTTATAATTTACATTAAATAAAATGACGATTTGAAAGTGCTTGTTGCTAGGCTACTTAAGCGTACTCTTTTTTTATGATCTATAGGCAGGCGTTTGACCACGATCCCACCTAATGGTAAGACTCGAACCAATCGAATAAATAACATTTTGACTTTGGCTTTGCAGGAGGAGAAAGAGTGTATTCTCGAAAAGAAGGATGATTCTGAGCGTGAAGCAGCTCAGGATAACACAGAAGCCAAGGTTGAGGATCAAATACATAAAGATACATTGCTTCAAGAAAAAACAGAAACAAGAAAGGGAGAAGCTGAACTTAAAACACAGGAAAAAGAGAAGGATATCACGTCTGAAACGGATCAAGAGAAAAGAGATGCTATACTGAAGCAAGAAGAAAGAGAGGCACAGCTTAAGAACGATCAGGAGGAAAATGACGCCAATCTTAGGACCGAAGAAGAAGAAAAACAGGCTAGGCTTAGAAAAGAACAAGAAGAATATGTTTCAAAATTAAAGAAAGAACAGGAAGAGAAAGAGGTTCAGATCAAGAAAGACCAAGAGGAAAGAGAAGCTCAACTCAAGAAAGAACAAGAAGAGCAAGAAATAAAACTGAAACAAATACAAGAAGCTAAAGAGGCTTTACTTAAGAAACAAGAAGAAGAAAAAGAAGCTAAACTTAAGGCAAAACAAGAGAAGAAAGACGCCAAGCTTAAAAAAATACAAGAAGACAAAATAGCTAAGATTAAAAAGGAACAAGAAGAAAAAGATGCTAAACTTAAACAAGAACAGGAAGAGAAAGAGGCGCAACTCAAAAAAGAAGCGGAAGCTAAACTTAAGGCTGAACAAGAGGAGAAAGAAGCAGTCATTAAAGAACAAGAACAAATAAAAGCTAAGATTAAGAAAGAACAAGAGGAAAAAGAAGCTAAACTTAAGTTCGAGGAAGAAAAGAAAGAAGCTTCCCTTAAGAAAGAACGAGAGGAGAAGGAAGCTAAGCTTAAAGCAGAAAAAGAAGAAAATGAGGCGAAGCTTAGGAAAGAACAACATGAAAAGGATGCTAAACTTAAGTTAGAGGAAGAAAAGAAAGAAGCTACTCTTAAAGCAGAACAAGAAGAAAAGGATGCTAAGCTCAAAAAGGAACAGGCGGACAAGGATGCTAAACTTAAAGCGGAGGAGGAAAAGAAAGAAGCTACTCTTAAGAATGAACGAGAGGAGAAGGAAGCTAAGCTTAAAGCAGAACAAGAAGAAAAGGATGCTAAGCTCAAAAAGGAACAGGCGGACAAGGATGCTAAACTTAAAGCGGAGGATGAAAAGAAAGAAGCTTCTCGTAAGAAAGAACAAGAGGAGAAGGAAATTAAGCTTAAAGCAGAAAAAGAAGTAAAGGATGCTAAGCTTAAAAAGGAACAAGCGGAAAATGATGCCAAAATTAAAGTAGAGGAAGAAAGGAAAGACGCTGCTCTGAAGAAAGAACAAGAAGAGAAGGAAGCAGAACAAACACAGAAAGAGGCTCAGCTCAAAAAGGAAAAGGAGGAAAATGATGCTAGTCTTAAATTAGAACTAGAATTGAGAGAAGCAAAACTTAAGAAAGAACAAGAAGAAGAGGATGCGAAACTGAAAGCAAAACTAGAACGGAAGAAAGCTAAGCTAGAAAAAATACAAAAAGATAAAGAGGCAAAGCTCAAGAAGGAACAAGAAGAAAAGGATGCTAAACTTAAGCAAGAACAAGAGGAGAGGGAGGTTGAGCTTAAAAAAGAACGAGACGAAAAGGAAGCCTTATTAAAGCCGGAACAAGAAGAGAAAACAGCAACGGTTAAGAAAAACAAAGAGGAACAAGAAGACAAAGTAATAAAAGAACAAAAGGAGGAAACTAAAGTCAAAAAAGAAAAATCCGAAACAGAAAAACTTAACGAAAAACGCACGGAAAAGAAACGTGAAAAAATGGAAGAAGAGAACACTATTAAAATGGGTACTAAAACTGCCCAAGAAGAGATCGATGAGAGATCTAAAATCGAAAAAGATATAAACAAGAGAAAAGCGAGTGCTTCCAAAGATGACGAAAAACCGATGCTCTCGGACACATACAAGACAAAGGATGAAAAGTTGAAAAAAGGTGAAAGTGAAATCGATATTCAAAGGAAAAGAAGGACTTCGATCGACAAGGATAAGGGAGAGACTAGAACCAGAGACACTCGTCGTGAAAATGGGGATATGTATAGAGAATCACAGAGAGGTGATATTAGCTCGTACAGAGAGAGGAAAGTAGACAGTAGGTTTAAATCAGACTCACATCAACAAAGGCATGATGAAAAGCGTACATTTGTAGACTATAGCGCCAAAGACTATACCTCAGAAACTCGCTTACAATATCACAGAGATGATGAGAAACGTAGATTCGTCGATCATAGTTCTAGAGACTACACCTCCGAGTTTGCAAGACCATCTAGCTACAGAGAAAAAACTTATGAACCTGATAATTTCCATCTCGACACAGTTGGTAAAGGGATGACTATATACAAAGCACAAAATTTAGTGTTAGATGCAGAACTACGTTCAGGACCTCTTCCAGATTTGCGTTCATCTGTACCCCGTCTTGATTCTCGAAGAAGCGAACCTACAGACAGAAGAACAGACTTGAAACACAAAACGAAAGCAGTTAGTGAAGCAAGAAGTGTTTTATCAGAAAAACGCTCAAGCATGCCTCGAGATGTGAGAAGAAAGCCCGTGTTTTCTACTTATTTGACTGACAGAACTGCCGTGGAAGGCTCTAGAGTGAAATTAACATGTAGCGTTCTTTCGTCCGCCGAACCTTCCATCACTTGGTACAAAAATGGCGTGATGATTGATAATAAACTAAAGTATAGAACCAAGTTTGTAGATGGTCTTGTTACTTTGGAAGTTCTGAATGCAGTACCAGCGGATTCGGCAGAATATAACTGTACGGTGGAGAACGAGAATGGATCCGTCAGTAGTACGGCTACTTTGAAAGTGTATCCCAGTTTCGAGGCGTCGCCGATACCGCCGACTTTCACAAGATCAATCAGAGGTAAGTGTTATAATGAAAACCCGATTTTTAACATATATCAGTACCAAATGAAAACCTTTGAAAGCAATTATTAACAAGTTATTAATACGTAAATATGTAAATATTTATTCATTCATTGATATAACAATATAAATATAGGTAAGCAATATAAAATAGTAAATAGAAAGTCCATGCATAGTTCGTAATCAGCAATGCAGGCTTCTTCAAGTGGTCACAAAAGCAAATCAGCTACAGGCTTCGTCATCTTACTTACAAATGATAATACATAATCTGCAACAGGCTTTGTCAACCTTAACCACTAAATTAAATTAGGCTATGGTGCCACCCCGGACCGTAGCCGGCCCAAAAGTCCCCATGACACTGGCAGCGCTGCCCCGTTGAATTGCTAAGGAGATCTGTTGGACCAGGTACGATCCGGAGCGAGGATCGCAACCCCTATCTCTCAGTCGCCGACCCAATTCCCACACAAACTTCTTAGCCTCCGCACCCCAAGGTCCCGCTGTTTCCACCGCAACTGGTATAAAATCATACATTGGTTCCAAGGCAGAGTACTTCGTAATATGTAAATTAACTATTGATTTAAGATACTTATAAGATTAACATAATAGGGATATATTTAGATATGTACATATCAATTACAAACCATATCATACATTTTTTAACTAAAATTGTGTGCCTATAATAATATTGTGTATCTTTAACTATTCCATATCTGTTTCTCAGACACGTACCACCTCGCCGAAAACGAGCTGGTCCTGGAATGCCGCATCCGCGGACAGCCGCTCCCCACCATAACCTGGCTGAAAGACGACCGACCAATCACCGACGACCGTTACCAGGCCTACTACCTCGCCGACGGAGTCTGCCGGATAGCTATAAGTCATCCGATACCGGAGGATAGCGGGAAATATACATGTAAAGCGGAGAGTTCAGTCTGGTGCGATCAGATCACGCATGTCGTCAGTTTCACTGGTAAGATTTTACATTTTACTCTGTGTGTATATTTATTTCGTGAATGCCCCACCATAACCTGGCTGAAAGACGACCGACCAATCACCGACGACCGTTACCAGGCCTACTAGCTCGCCGACGGAGTCTGCCGGATAGCTATAAGTCGTCCGGTACCGGACCGGATAGAAGCATTTTCTAGAAAATGAACGATTACTGATGGTGATAAGTAGCTCGTTTAATCGCAAAGAGAAGGCAATATTTTGATAAACACCATGTACCGACAAAGATAAATCTGTTGTGAGTTAGTGTAGTGAGCAAGAGCCGACCAAATCTATAGAAATGCATTGAAAGGGTCGAGAGCATTGCTTAGGTTTACCCATTAGGCCAAGTTTTAGTTAGGTTTGGTGTTGCAAGCTAAGCAAGTCTCGCATTTGGCGATAAAATTTGAAATATCTTTGTACATTCCTGGCCAACTATATACTATTCAATTAAACAAAATGAAAAAAAAAAGATGGTTTAGACACTTGTTTTAGTCACTCGCGCGACATGTTTCGGAGAGCCTAGGCAATACACGGTCGTCGTGAACGCTGCTCGCACTATTAGTGCTTGAGAAAGGAGACCTCGGCTCTCCGAAACATATCGCGCGAGTGACTAAAACAAGTGAGTCTAAACCGTAAAATGATTTAATGTTATAATGTCTCACAACAGTTTAAATTCGAAAAAAAGATGGTATGATAAAGTAAGTAAGTAACTTAAATATTCTTTATTGCACCAAAATAAAGATTAATAGTTTTAGAGAAAGGTCGTATACTTTAGAATTCGGTTTTTTTCCGGCGGAACCACTGGGAATTTTTCAACTAAACTTGGCACAATTGTACTACTAGATGCAAAGTAACTATAGAAAAAAAACCAGCCCTTAATCATAAAGGGCATTTTTTCTTCCCTTTTCCTGCTACGGCCCTTCGTTTGGGAAATGCTGCATTAAGTCATTATCATTGAAATACATTTCCATTTCAAGAATAAACAAATAATAAAATTTAAGCTCATTTAGACTTATAAATGTTAGTCACAGAAAAATATATTATCCGATAAAAGTCTGTATAAAAAGTATCTACTAATTAAGGATAATTAATACATTTTGTAAGACTTTATTCCTCCATAAACAGTGTGTAAATTAAATACGGGCGAATATTTAGACGGTGGTTATAGCATAGGACCTTAGAAGTATATTGAGATTAATTCAAAATAATTCGGGCCGCAATGTAAAGCAACACACAAGTTTATGTCTTGTAATGTTTTCAGTACATTGCTGCTCGGTAAATTTTCAAAAATTAATTACGGGGTCATAAATGTACTCTAAGAACAAATTAAATTATTTTCTATGAAAATATTTTAATTTGTGTTTTCAGTACATTGCTGCTCGGTAAATTTTCAAAAATTAATTACGGGGTCATAAATGTACTCTAAGAACAAATTAAATTATTTTTTATGAAAATATTTTAATTTGTGTTTTTTCAAGTAGACACAGTACTATTTAAACTATAAACTGAAATAAATGTCATATACGAAGGAAAAAATGACCAAAGCCTCCAGTGTCCAGAGCTGATTCAGCGCGAGCGATTCAGCGAGTTGATTCAGTTAGAAGGTCGAGCCATACATGTTCTACCTTAGAGATGGCCAGGGGGCGCCACAAGCCTTCGGGAAATTGTCATATACTTGGAAATTTCGACCCATGCCACCGTGACCGGATAGCCGAGCGGTTCAGGCACCTGTCCGGTAAACGGGGGACGCTGGTTCAGTTCCAGCTCTGGACACTGGAGGCTTTGGTCATTTTTTCCTTCGTATATGACATTTATTTCAGTTTAATTAACTGTAACTTAAAAAAAACTCCTGAATTAATGAAAATGATTAGACGTATAAATTATATATATCGGGTTTATCGCCCGTATTGGATTTACACACTGTATATATTCTTTAAAGACCTTCCAATTCTTCCATTGCGTATTCAAGGAGTTATTTATAGAAAATCAGATTTAATTATTTTCTCCGATTGATCCCTTATTTAAATGTGAAAGCATTTACTAATTAAAATAAAAAAGTTTGGACGCGAATATCTTAACGGCTTTGTTTACTGAGAGGTTTGATGACGGTTTTATACAGTGTCTTTGTTTCGATTACGGATTTCATTTCATTTTAATTTCTGCTTGGTCAATGCACTCAAAAAGGCCTACAACACCACAATAATAATAATAAGTTTATTTTGGCGAAGACGCATACGGCCTCCCTGATGGTAAGCAGTCTCCATAGCCTATGACATCTGCAACTCCAGAGGAGTATCATGATTCATGCGCGTAGCCGACCCTAACACTCCGCACCCTTGTTGAGCTCTGGCAACCTTACTCACCGCCAGGAACACAACACTATGAGTTGGGTCTAGTGTTATTGTCTAGTGTGTTTCGATCATTAAGAGTCCCCGGCAAGCTTGGTTCTTCATACAAACGTAGTATAAGCAAAGATAGATATAACTCCGTAATAGATGGATACAGTCTAAGGAAAAAACGTGCCTCGAAAATCAAGAAAATTTGATTCTCGTTCAGAGGGCGCTACTAGTTTTGGCCTACAGTCGTATAGATGGCGTTGACGGTTTCGTTTGTTATTTTAAGTGAAAGAACATGGGTCAAAATCATAAAAATAATTAATGCAAATAAAAAAAATCATTTATCTATATTTAAATACATTCTATCGTATTTTTATAAATCTTCATTTTTAGTTTAAAGTGTGTCGACAGATGGCAGTGAATTTACTGGGGTTACAAAATTTACTATGACAGTAACGCTCTAGTATCAGTTACTCTATGGTATAAGGTATATCTAGGTCTGTAATTAGTTTATGTAGCTTCAGATACCGTAGTAAAGAAATACAGCGAATTTAAGTTTTTCATGCCTAAAGGCCTGAGGCCTGTAAAATGCAGTACCCCTCTACAGATTGCAGGAGTGTACAGGCTGGACTGTGAGTGTGGCCTATCATATGTCGGGCAGACGAAACGGAGCATTTCCACTCGGGTGAAGGAACACATAACTGATGTCAAGCACCGTCGACCTAGGTCTGCAGTCTGTGAGCATGTCATGGATAAAGCTAGTCACTTAATAAAGTTTTATAAGCCTCTGGTTCTTGCCAAGGAGAAGCGATACATACCCAGAATGCTGCACGAGGCCATTGAGATTAAGAAATATCCAAACTTTAATAGGGAAGATGGCTTTTCTCTACCACCAGCTTGGGATCCTGTAGGCCATCTGATAAAGGAACAAGCGACACATAGGCTGTGAGACCTTTGTGTTAGATGATGTTGGGCATTTTGAGTATATTTTTTTTTGAAAAGATGTATGTATGTATTCCGGTCCCATATTGGATTCCCCTCCTACAATTTAGGAGTGAATTAAATCTCGGGTCAGAGGTGTAGGCTTGAATCCGGCGTAGCTTTATCGCGTATCTTTACTTGATCGCGTATATATATATCTTTACTTGAAAAATAGTTGTATTGTATAACTAGCCTTATGAACCGATTTTGCATGTACAACCAGCCTTAAAGTTTATAGTCTATGATGGTTCATTATTTTTGTATGTGGGTATTTTTGCACTTTGTAGTTTTTCCTTAGTCACCCGTTGACCACGAACGCTGTAACGGCCCGGCCACGACATCGCGTGGCAGCGGCAGCGGCGAGCGGCGGCCATAGGTGGGAACGAAAGGTCCGATCGCTGTGTCTCGCTCCAACCTATGGCCGCCGCTCGCCACTGCCGCCGCCGCGCGAAGTCGTGGCCGGGTCGTAAAGGGTTCGAAACGTCGGGATGTATTATAAATTCAATATACGCGATATAATCCGTTTTCATAGTTTTATTTCATGATAAATTTACGTTTACGTTAATAATAATCGTTTACAGTTAGCATTTTCCTCGCGTTTGTGTGATGAAAAATGTTGTGTTTCACTCGGTAGCAAAGTTTGTTTAACCCTCGTGCCTTGAACCACTCGTTCAAGATTCCACTTTTCGAATCAGCGTTACACTCGTGGTTTAATTTTGGAATCTTTCGCTTGCTTGGGTATCAAAGTTAGCACGAGGGCGAGGAACTAAACATTTTCCCCTTGTAAAACAAAAAACTATTTTTCAGGTAAACAGACTCGTCTAAGCCCCAACATCCAGACAATCGAGCGTTCCCGCTTCACACGCCAAGCCATGGAGTCCCGCCGTCCCCATTTCACCAACGTACTCACCGACTACAAAGTTTCTCGAGGGGGCACGATAGGCCTCCAAGTCGAAATCCGAGGATGCCCTACAAGAGTTGAATGGCTCAGAGAAGGGAAATCTGTCACAGATGTGTACAGACACGCTAAGACTTATGTGGAGCAAGGATTATATACGCTAGCTTTGTCTGATGTCACCGAAAAGGAGACGGGTCTGTATACGTGCAGAGCGTGGAGTACGCATGGGAATGTGGATATGAATGCAGCGATAACAGTGGTGCATTCTGAATCAGATGGAAAACCGGCTATCATTGTTGGGAGACCTGAAAAGGATGTGTTGATATCGGTGGGAGAGGATTTGAATATTTCTTTTAGGGTGCAAGGGGAACCGAAGCCTAAAGGTAATTCAAAGATATTTATAGTTTTGGTGTGATTCTAGCTGTCACTTGTCTTCTTTTGCAATGTCATTTTTTTTACCAAGATTTTTATTTAACTTGCAATGTTTTGTATTGTATGTTCGGGTCAAATCTGGCAAGCTACTCGTACTCGTAAATTAATTAGACCCACTTCCCATTATTCGATCTGAAACTTCACACACACACACATATGTTAGTTGGGTGACAATGCAATATTATGGTACCATCGTGCTGATCTGATGATGGAGAAATGAGGTTGCTGTAGGAACTCTGTGATAAGTAAAACAACGCAACCTCAGGATTGTGTTTGGGTTTGTTTTACTCGATAAGTTTTAGTCGCCTGTCGAAAGAAGTCAGCGATAAAAGCTTGCATAGTATGAATTCTCTCAAATGATTTTTACGCCTAAGACCCTAATCTGTTAAACAAAAGCCATTGTTACTTTTGTGTGAGCGGTCGGCCATTGTGTCTAAGCGCGTGCCACAGCAACAATGTCGTTTAAATAGCGGCTGTATCGTGGTTCATATTAGTACATTATTACGTAGATTTGAACTTTAAAACCACCACGATACAGCCGCTATTTAAACATTGATGCTTTGGCACGCGCTCAGACACAATGGCAGACCGCTCAAATAAAAGAAACAATGGCTTTTGTTTAACCTATTAGTGCCAATAAATTTAAACTGTACTTGTTGGCAGTTGTCTTCATGAAAGGCACCCGCGACATCACCAACAGCCAACGAGTCTGCAAAATGACGTCCGATGACTACGTCAAGTTTACCGTCAAGAGGTCCGTGGTGTCCGATGCTGGCACGTACTGCATATTCGCGAGGAACGCGTACGGGTGTGATCGCGCGTTTGTCACAGTTGTGGTAAGTTTACTAGCAATAAGAATCTTACTAGTTACTATTACGGCCGGATATTAAAATAAGGGCCGGATACCTGATGCAATGACTTACTATCCGGCCGGATACCGGATAGTGACCTACTATCCGGCCGTACCGGATAGTAACTGCATGATTTCGGAGTAAACAAATTGGATTGACACGGTCATAATCGTACCTGTTTATTATTTTAAAACAATTTTAACATTCCGCTCAGCACCCGCACTCATTTCGAACCCAGAAATGAGTGCGTGAACCACCACGAAACAGGTCAAAACCTGCACAATGCGCACCTGAAAACCCGAAATGTAGGTATAGTTCCGCCGGCCGAATATTCGGCGGCCAGATACCGAATATTCGGCCGATGGTCAGGCCGAACATCCGGTACCCGGCCACACAACTATCCGTTGCATCTCTAGTGAAGACCTATCAGTTAAGACCGACCGCCTAAATGCTCTTTCGTCGCTTCTAACTCTTTCGTTTGCACACGTACTCCACCTACAGGTAGGTAGAGCAGAAGGAGTGAAGCTTTTCCTCTCTGCCTGATCGAAGTAAGGTGCGTTGGGGTAAGATTGAACGGGTTTTTCATCAGCGGTAAGACAAAAAATCGTCCTCATTATGGGCGACTTTTCATCTTGCCCCGCATGAAAAAACGCTTTCAATTTTACCTTACTTACGCATCTTACTTATACAAATACGACAATTCTTGCCTTATGAAGGTCTTTCTACACATTGACCTTACACTACATTATTTTTATGGGAATTCTACGTCATTCCTACCCAGAATAACAAGCTCTTTCGATTCTAATAGGCAAAAATTCTTCTTTTTCTAATAGTTAAAAAGTTGTAAAAAATGTCGCAAAATTTCGGTAGGGTCAAGGAGTACCGGCCGTAGTAGTAGCCGGGTACAGTGTCTTTATGTTCAATGTTGCCTTTGGAAACTGAAAACATGCTTGCAGTAAGAAAAAACGCCTCTTCTTTGACAGGCGTTTCGGCAGCTATTCCTACCTCTACCTTCCATAGCTATTCCGTTCCATTCAAAGAACTTATAAAGAACGGCTTTACAATATTCAATATTAAAAAATAAACGACTTATAATGATGAAGAGGTAAGTAATAAAATATTAAATATGTATATTTTTCGTATTCTTATTAACATTAGGTTTTTATGTTGATTACGACGTTTAAAGGAAAATATTAACACAATAAGTAGTCATGAATTGGAACAAGTATAAATTTTAAAAAATTGGAAAAGTGAAAAGCACTAGTTCGCGAAAACCAACTTTCCGCACGCTGAACAGCTACGTAAAGTAGTACTTTTTGAGCAACTGTATTAAAAAAGCTATAAATGCCTCTGTGGCTAACAGTCCTGTTAAAAAAACAAAAAAAAAAACAAATACTGCCCAGTATACAGTGATTTATGTTTTATGTAATATTGCATTGTAATAATGAACCTACTGTTTTATGTTAAAGCGTAGATAGTAAAATACTAATAGTATGCAATAAAGAGCTGACAAATTACCTTCTTAAGTTAGTATGTAGGTAAGTAGAATATACAGATTCACTATTGCTATGATTTATTCATGATTAAATTATGAATTTGAGAAATGCAAACTTGAAATTGCTTAATCTCCTAATTTGTATCACACATACGTCAATATATACCTACTTATGGACAAATTTAGAGGAATGCAAAAAAAGGTTGAATTACTGGATTACAGCACCAGTAATTCAAACAGTAATTACAAAATTAGTAATTTAACTTTTTTTGCGTTTCTCTTAATTTGTCCACAGTGTATTAATTTATCTAATCTTACTAACATTTTAAATAAACACTCTTTATTGGATCACAGTGGCGGATTTGCCCTAAGGCCAAGTAGGCCCGGGCCTAGGGCGGCAAGACGTTAGGGGCGGCAGCAAGCAAGATGAGTGATGAGAAAGGGGCGGCTAGTAGTTAAAGTGCGTTGGGGTAAGATTGAAAGGGTTTTTCATGCGGGATAAGATGAAAAATCGCCCGTAATGCTTTGGCATACAGACGATTTTTTTGTCTTACCCCTCATGAAAAACCCGTTCAATCTTACCCCAACGCACCTTACTACAAGGCCTCGGGCCTAAGACTGCAAATCTGCCACTGTTGAATCACCAAAACGTACGTACATAATCAATTTAAAAAAACTACCACCGATTCGGGAAGATAAATCGCAAAACAACGTCTACCTAAATGGAGTTGGTTACTCTGTACCTCTTTAAAAACTCTTAAATAAGTTTTTCTCATGTTCCTTCGTCACCTGAATAAGCATAGAGCAAGGAACCGTCGTCATGTACTCATTTTGCGTTTTAGACACTCCTAAAATAGTGCACTCCACCTCTTCCTTACCATAATAATTTGTCTCCGCATTCATTGTCATCGCACGCATTACAGACACGGCCACAGAGCACGGCATTCTACCCGTGACAGTTCGGTTAGAATTGTTTACAGACAAAGTACAATTAACTAAATCTTCGTGGATCGGATTGGTCAGTTTCCCGTTGTCATAATATTGCCGGTCGGCACGCGTATTCCATAATGCTAAGCTTGATAACAGTTTACCGACTCCACCACCGCTCAACACTTCTTTTGATGCTGTACTATTCGCTATATTATCCTGAGGTGCATGAGGTTGAGGCATAAAGAGAACATTATTTGTAGCTTGACTGGAAGTTGTTGGTTTACTTGACGTTGCAGAAGTTGTGCCGTGCAGTCGATGCTCGTCGATCGTTCCGTAGTTCCCAGGATCGTAGCTGGGATACGAGGACATTGAAGCGTCACGGTATCGCTCCTGTTCAAACGTAGGATGTTCTAGTTGTTCAACGATACCTGGCATACCTGTCGGGGGATAGCTGGTGTTAATTTGTGAAAACACGTGTCTGACAGGTCGTGATTTTGGTTTTTGGCTTTCTTGATCGTTCGAAGGGTGTAATGTCTCATTATCTGATGAAGGATAGTCGCTATTCAGCGAACATTCAATCTTAAGTTGCGCTGTTTTACCTCTGAAGTTTTCATTTTTTAGTTTTGAAGACAGATCTCTAGGATGAATCGCGTGTGTATTTTGTTTCTGCGGACCACCGAAGGCAGGTAGTAGTCTCTGTGCATCAGGGTCCAACTGCTGCAGTACCGGAGCGTTAGCCAGGTTCTCTGAGACAGCTGGTTTAATATTATGGCTGTAAGGAGGCACGATACGGCTGCTCTTTCTGGTCGGGTAGCGACGGGCTTCGCAAACGGTATATAATATCAGGAGAGTGACAAGTATTTTAGTTTTCATCTCCACTGTCTTCCCTCTTAGTCTTGTAATTAGTTCAAAGTTGGAATTTTATGCGATATTATTTACCTTGATGGTGACTGTCGGTGGTCGATGGTCGGTGGTAGACAGACTGTTGTCTGCGTTAAGCGAGAACTCATCAGTTTGAGTTGTCCATAACACAGATACCGATTTAAACACTGTTAACGTTGCATCGCTGTACAGGGTGGAGCGGATGAATTAATCAGTATTGGAATAGATAGATAACGGCTGCCTTATAGTAAAATACACCGAGAGCGGAACTCTTCTGTGCATTTTTTGACACAAAATGTTGGTCTTAGCCGAGAAAAATCAAAGATTTTCGTTTTACTATTGAAAAAGGTACCAAATTATAATATTTGCCATCGACCGTATGTTTTATGGAGTAAAAGTTTTATTGTTTGTTTTTTCCATGGCAAAAATAATAATTATTTTGTGCTAATTTAGAAACTTGAAAAAAAACTGCATCATATAGAAAACTATTGTATTGCGTTTCGAAGGTTGATTAGACTGAAAAAACTACTTATATAAGCATAATATATAATGAAAATTAGACATGTTTTCGTGTTTTTTTCTATCGAGCCAATTTATAAAAAACCGTTAAGGGTTTTTGTAAATTTTGCTTGGTGTCTGCCCTCGCAAAAATAGTCTAGTTTGCGTTGAGTTTTTTCATGGTATTTCCCTTGATTTAACTGTGTAAGAACTAATCATAAAAACTACAACGTTGCATTAGCCCTCTCCCTCTTTAACAATGGTAACTCTTATCAAGTTATCACTGTGTTACCTTTCAACGCGTCCTGTATAAAAGTGACTGCCGTTTGGGTCATCTGAGTAAGGACATATGTAAACTATCGGCCGGCTCACGTTCTGTATATCATTTGAAGACGCATTCTGTTTGTATTAACAGGTTATCAATCTCATCTGGATAACATAACAATATCTCACGGTTGAAGAAGTCACTTTGAACACTGACAGATCATATTCAGATCAAATTCATAAACTGTTATTACAATCCGAATGCGCCTCCAGTTTTGGTTTATACCAATCCAATAACGAGGATGAGCTGAAGTTTAACTCGAAACGATATTATAACAAAACTTGATAAGTATCAACAAAGATAATTAAGAAGACATAGTGTGCCCATTCCTGTTTAGGAGACAAACTTTCCGTTCAAAGAAGAGTTAGAACACCGTTATCAACAATTTAAACTAAAGCCTCAATTTCATACAAACATAGTCCTCATTTTCCTCTCTGGATATTAACATTTTGAAAATATTTTGATACAATTTGTCGTATATCAACCATAGCTATGCCCCTAAGTTGATTTTTTTCGTATTTTTAATTTTATTATTATAACAGTTAGGAGCATCTAAAAATTTGTAAACTATGTGCAATGCATAGTTTCGGTGCACCAAGGCGGGAGTCATTTTGATGACGTCATTCCGCTGAAGTAGATGGCCGGCGCCGCTGTCTCCCGGCAGTTTTGGAGACCCAGTACCATGCCCAGCAACATACTAAAAGTTGAAAGCGGTTTCCGGATCTGACGAACTATATTCCCATAAGGTAGTGCACTATAAGCTTATTTGTTACAGGTCCGACAGAGAGCGTCGTCAGAGAACCTGATTTCAGACTGGACGTATCCGTTGGATGACTCCGCCATTTCTTACGGCAGTCGGAATTATGACAGTAAGTGAATATAGGCTGCCATTAAATGTGCCTGCTTTGCTCCAAAATCCAAAATAAAGTTCTTCTAGTTTAGTTTTATTTTTAGATATTATTGATTTTCAAAATATTACTGTTGATACTCTACTATGATTTTTAACTAGCTAACACATCGCCAAATTGGCATCTAACCCCTAATTCGCTATCGGAAACCAATAACACTGGCACAAAAATAGCTGGCAGATGACCAACTATATCATAAGGTCAAATTATATTTGTTCTAGCCGTGCCTCGTATACCGAGCGAGCCCAGTGTCGTGGACGGTGGAAACAACTGGGTGTCGCTAGCCTGGCCGAAACCGGACACGACCACCCCTGTCCTTGCTTATAAAGTTGAGAGCTGGTTGCTTGGCAAGGAAGGAGGCGCGCGATGGCTTGAGCTGGGAATAACCCCAAGAAATTGCTTCGATGTGTTCAACTTAAAGCAAGGAGAGCATTATCACTTTAGAGTGACTTTAAGAAATCGCTACGGCTGGGGTGAATCCGTACAAACTTCAACGCCAATAGGAATTGGCTTGACTGGCGACCGTCCCGAGTTTGTAGACATACTACCAGGACAATTGAAAGTCCTCATTGGAACGACGGCGAACTTAAGTTGTAGCGTTAAAGGCAAGCCTGTACCCGAGGTTGTTTGGATGAGGAATGGTCAGGAGATCGAAGACGAGCGAATGAAGGCTTCGTTCAACGGGTACGAATGTAGTCTGGTGATCAGTGATGTCAGGGAGGAGGATGAGGCCAGGTACAGCTGCGAGGCCGGCAACGAGCACGGCCGGTCGTCGACGTACGCTCGGATGTCAGTCGTTACGGACAAACTGCTGTGGGAAGCTGATGCGAAACTGAAAAGGTATGTTGATATTTGAGTCTGATTAAATTCATAGTGAACGGCCAAACATGATAGAGAGTAAACTGGTTTCGAAATTTATATGATGAATACAGTGCTTCAATTCAATTCAATTATTTACTTCAAATCATTAGATCTATATAGTGTCAGTAAGTACAACAAATCATAAAATTAAGGCGAGCATAATAATCACATTTTTGACAGATTTTATCATATTTATTTTAATATATTTCTGTGTGAAACTAGTTAATATATTTATGAAGAAAAGAAGTAAATATCTAAATGAATTAAACAAAACGTAGTAGTTAAACTCAGAAGATAAATCTCAATAAATGTGTATAATTGTATGAACTTTTACGATTATGTCGACTTAGCGCCACTTGCACCATACCACTAACCCGGGGTTAACCGGTTAAACCTTTTTTTTTATCGCAGTGGTAAATACATTTACGTATCTCACGCCCGGGCTGCGCAGGCCCGTTGGGGATGGGGTGGTATGTGGGAACCGCTCCTCCCGTATTCCCTCTGTTACTCAGAGGGAGGGGAGGACCTGGAGTTACCATGGTTACCAGTATAATTTGACACGTCTGGGTTAACGGGTTAGTGGGATGGCGCAAGTGACGCTTATCTGGATTTCCCTCACTACCCGTAAATGTTGTTTGTCCCTTAAAATTGTTCCAATGTTATTTACCTATAAATTGATGACTGTCTTTTGTTTTAATATTTTTTTATCTCTTTTATGTTCAGTAACTACAGAGTCACTTTGTTGGAAATAGGCTTGCAGCTTTTAATTGTTTAATAATATTTCAACCACTTATTGTAACCCATTGTCTGGGGCCACAATATTATCCTCTTCTCAAAACTTTATTCCTGAGATTTCGCCCATCAACGTGCTCACTAGCGCTACTGGTAAATAATTGTGATTATTAAATTGAACGATAGATATTCAAAAAAGGAGGCTACATACTGTATTTTGTATTTAGGTACCGTTTGAATACATTGTAATAATTTCAGAGAGCGCTCCTCCGACGTATCCGGCGACTATCCTCCTCAGTTCACGATGCGGCTCCGTGACCGGCGCGTGCAGGCGACGTATCCGGTCCGACTCACATGTCAGGTCGTCGGGTGTCCGACGCCGAGCATCACCTGGTATAAGGACGGCGAGGAGGTGTATAAAGACAGTAAGTATTGGCTCTGTGAATGGTCAGGTACGCTTCATATCAAGACCGACTCACGTGTCAGGTCGTCGGGTGTCCGACGCCTATTGTCACCTGGTATAAGGACGGCGAGGAAGTGTATAAAGGCAGTAAATATTGGGTTCGTGACTGGTCTGGTACGATTCGTACACGTCCATCTCACGTATCACAGGGCCTACAGCGAACCACGTTCGTCGTGTTACCTCCCTGTCGCACTTGTACATCCTCCCTTAAATATGTAGGTAATGTTTTTACGACACATTTATATGTAGTTAGATATCTACCTAAGACACCTAAGTATTTGAAAGAAGCGTTGGCAACCCTAGCGTTGTGCCGGCGCGCGCGGTGCGGGGAGCGGCGCGTTGAAGGTCACTCTATTGACGTTTTCTTTGAGAGATAAATATCTGTTTGTAAGAACTTTTATATAATCTGTGCCATAGGTGTGGCTGTCAAAGGATTTATAAGTATTAAGTCCCCCTTAGTTCTATAAAGGGCGTCACAGCAGTTAACACACTTTTCTCCACAGATCGCCATACGCACTTCAAAGATGAGCTATTCCACACACTAGAGATCGCGCCGTGCACGTTAGAGGACGGCGGCGTGTACTCGTGCACGGCACGGAACTCAAGCGGCGCGGTGTCGTGCCGGTGCAGTCTCGTGGTCGATAAGGGGATCCGCGCGTACGTGGCGCCCGAGCTTTGCTGCGGCTTGGAGCCGCTTTATAGGCTCCGGGAAGGTAAATGAAAAAGAAAAAGAAAAGATTAATAAAGGCGCGCTCATACACCTGTATGGTTGTCAAAAATCGTGGATTCTAACCACTGCTGCTGCTGCTGTATTTCCTGAGACCAAGAAGAAACTGTTTTGTTTTTGAATTTAAAACCCTCAGTTGTGTACACAACAAAGTTCAAAATAGAATGTGGAATATGTATAAATGTACGCAGGGTATTAGGAGGGTATATAGCGCAGAAAAAAACTTAATAACTTTTCTTTTGTTAAAACTAACTAAAAATAACAATTCTATAACAATTTCAATATCCGCGACCCGGTCACGCACGGCCGTCCGCTCAGTGCTCAGTAAGCTGAGTTCGGAAAAGGACCTGAACTCACTGCAACTTAATTCTTTATCTTCTCAGGTGATGAACTCAGAATAACAGCCGTAGTAGAAGCGTACCCATCAGTCGGTGTGACCTGGTACCGCGACGGCATCCGTCTCCGTCCCTCCCGCCGGGCGGTCATGACACTAGACAGAGACGGACAGATAGAGCTGGCTCTGGCGTCGGTGACGGCGCGGGACGCGGGGGTTTATACGTGCACAGCGGCCAATGAAGTTGGGAGTGCGTCTACATCGGGAAAGGTGTTTTTTTTTAGCCTTCTTTGGTCTCCCTGTTTATTTCCACTCGACCCTGTCATCGGCATTTTCCCACCATTTGGGGTAGAATGCGTCCAAGTCGTCCCGGCATCTTTTCGGTCTGCTTGAACCCCGGCCTGCACCGTCTATGGTGTTCCGTGGGTCCCACTCAGTAACCATTTTGGCCCACCTTTCCGGGTGCATGCGACAGACATGCCCAGCCCAGTCCCACTTAAACTTAGCGGTCTTGACGCCTACATCTACAACAAGGTGTTTATATTCGTAAAAAAAATACAGGGTGGCTAAAAAATAAGTGCATTCCCATTGCCAGGAAGGTTCAAAGAGAATATAATCACTACGGGAGGTTTTGGGATTATACTGGGCAACTTTTACCATGGGACCAACCCCGATATTGAGAAAAAAAATTTGGCTGTTTCATACATTTCGGCTGGTCCATTTTCTATGGGAAGGTAATTTTTTTTTCGCGATTTCGTGGTTGGTCCCATAGTAAAAGTTGCTCAGTATAGTCCGAAAACCTTCCTGGCCCCTGGCAACGGGAATGCACTTATTTTTTAGCCACCGTGTAAGTGTATAAGGCGGACCGGGCGATTTCGTGGTTGGCCCCATAGTAAAAGTTGTTCAGTATAACTTACATATTCTGCCCTCAGAGTATGGTCAGACAACAAAACCACTCTGTATATATACGTATAAAACTTACATATGTAGTAAACAATTTAGCCATCGTATTTTCTAGGAAACGTTCGTATTTATCATCCTACTTCAGTTAACCTCAGTATAGTCTTCATCTTCTCAAATGATTTTTTCGCTTAAGGCAGTAATTTGTTAAACATAAGCCATTGTCTCTATTGTGACGGGCTCTAAGCTTCCAACTTTGGCACGTGGCAAATCAACAATGCCGTTTAACCCTTAAATGCATAATGATGTATATATGCATCGTATATTTGATGGTCCGTGGCTCAATATGCAGCTATCCAAAATCACATTTATTACTTTTATACAGCATGACACATCTATTTCAATTTATTAAAAAGTTATACAAAAAATCATGCATTTAAGGGTTAATAAAAACTTTTATAAAAAAAAGATAAACCGACTTCAAAAAGGATGAAATAAAATATTATCCTTTTTAGGGTTCCGTGTTTAAGTATATGCGTTACCAACTGATATGTTTGAAGTCGGTGCCAAGCCAAATTTTAAACCATATATTCATAGGGATTTTGGTGCAATTCGATAAAGATGCGGCTATATAAGTATGTACGTTGGATTACCTAATGCAGCGTACTACGTAGGCGAACAACACGCGAATGCGAAGCGGCGCGGCACGGCGCCTTAATTAATCCTTTGATACCTATATAGAAGTGTCCTACGTGGGCGATCTCGTTGCGAACGCGAACGAATTGGGCCGGCCGCGCCGTGCCGCGTCGCTTCGCTTCGTGTTCGCGAGTGTTCGCCTATGTAAGACGCGGCGTTACACGACGACAATAAACGAACTTCCTGTACACCTCAGAACAGAACACACGGTTGAACCTTCTTGGCGCAGTTCGTACCATGCTTGTCGGCACGTTAGTGTAAATCTAATACGTTTTGTCGTCGTATTTTTTTAAAGAGCATTTCTTACTAATTCTTAAACAGTCATAGCACGCAAGTGTGGGATGGAAGGAGAGGACTACATTTCAAAATATAAAACAATTCAAGGAACCTTCATGCAAAATTTCAGCTAAAGCGGTTCAGTTGTTTAGCCATGAAAAGGTAGCAAAGAGGCAGACATAAAAGCTTTCACGTTTATAACATTTGTACAGTTGTAATGGGATTTATAGACATAAAGTTGATTATTTTTGACTGGTATTGTTACTACTTGGAGTACTTGGCTTGGCACCGACTTCAAACATATCAGTTGGTAACGCATATACTTAAACACGGAACCCTAAAAAGGATAATATTTTATTTCATCCTTTTTGAAGTCGGTTTATCTTTTTTTTATAAAAGTTTTTATTTTTCCATTTTTAGTTTTAAGACATTGTTAAGAGCGTGACGCATGAATGAAAAACATAATCATGTTTATCTGTAAATTCGTAAACTTTATTAAATAATCAGAATTTTCGTCGAGTCCGTCTGGGAAATCATTCCTGTCAGTAAATCCATTCTCCGCCCCGCCACTGACCCAATCCCTCAAACCCCCCGATCACTCAACCTCACAGCACATCAACCCCTGATCACTGAACCCCTCGACCCTAAACCACCAACCCTTCAACCGCCATTCCCCGACCCCTAACCCCAGACCCCTTAACTCCTAACCCTAACTCCCAATCCCTTAACTCCCAACCCCTGTCTCCGACCCATCAACTCACCTCCCCTCAACCCCCAACCTCAAACCCCCCAAACACTATTACCCTCTACCTTCACCTCTCAGTCTCTTTGGTTGTTTCCAACACTACCTACATCAAAAATCATAATACACATACGAGGGAAGTTATCAGTAGCCTTACCACGAGTTTGACATTGATATATTCGCTATCGTGTGCGTAACTTACTGTTTATGCATGTCGCTTGTACTGGCGTATTAGTGTACAAAGTAAGTTACGAAGAATATTTAGTGCCAAACTCGTGGTTAGGCTACAGTTGCACTACATCAAATTGGTGGTATTGGTGAGGAAATGCTTGAGTTACTTTAGAAAACACCGAAATTACCATACACGTGCCTTTAAAAATTGAGGAGTTCCCTCAATTCCTCACGGATTCCATCATCAGATCAAAATCAAAAATATTACGAAAACACCTTGGAGAGGTAACTTCTTTCAAACAGAAAAAGTATAACTCAAATCGGATCATGGGTGCCGGAGTAATCGCTAAAATCATTATCATCAAAACAATCATCATCATCAGCTCCACTTCATCAAATTGGTGGTTTTCTAGAAAAAATGATCAAGTTGCTTAAGAAAACGACCAAATCACCATACATGTGCCTTTAAAAATTGAGGAGTTCCCTCAATTCCTCATGGATCCCATCATCAGAACAGCACCAGATTAATATGGGACCAACTTGGAAGTAGCTCCTTTCGAACAAAAAAAGAATTACTCAAATCGGACCACGGGTCTCGGAATAATCGGTGAACATACATAAAAAAAAAAAAAAAAATATATAGCCACAACCGAATACAGAACCTCCTCCTTCTATGAAATTGAAGTCGGTTAAAAAGCAACTGGATCGTGATAGTACTAAAGTTCAAATCATACTGACAGCTCATTCAAGATAACACGGTTTGGTAATGTGGTTCGGTCGACCACCCCGATATAGGCGAGAATACACAGAGCTCGTATTATTTTGAACTTTAGTACTATAGCGATTCAGTTGCTTTTTAAACGGCATTGTTGCTTTGCCACGTGCCCAAGTTGGAAGCTTAGAGCCCGTCACAATAGAGACAAATGCTTTTGTTTAACAGATTACTGTCTTAGGCGAAAAAATCATTTGTCCGTCTGTCTGTCACCAGGCTGTAATCTCATGAACCGTGATAGCTAGGCAGTTGAAATTTTCACAGATGATGTATTTCTGTTGCCGCTATAACAACAAATACTTACTAAAAAGGACGGAACCCTCGGTGCGCGAGTCCGACTCGCACTTGGCCGGTTTTATTGTATTAAGACTGACTGAAATAGCATAACGTTCGTGCGTTTCCGTGAAAATACGATGGTAAAGGATTATACAATATATCTTGAAATATGTTTCCTTTCATAAAGGTGGAGGTTATAGAGGGACCAGTGGTTGAGAAAAGGGCACCGCCGACACTGGTTGGTCCAGACGTTCCGTAAGTACATTTTACTAATTATAACTTTCGCGAAAAAAAGATGTAAAGTGCGTTGGGGTAAGATTGAAAGGGTTTTTCATGCGGGATAAGATTAAAAGTCGCCCGTAATGCTTCGGCATACGGACGATTTTTTGTTTTACCTCTCATGAAAAACCCGTTCAATCTTACCCCAACGCATCTTATTCGTAATATTTTGCGTCTTTAATATGCCATACCTACGATTATGTGTAGGGAAATGTGAAATAATTCATGATATTAAAAACTAAATTAAATGATAATATTAAAAATAAAACCAATGCACAAATAAAATTAACTGAAAAATACTTACGTAGAAGGATTTTTCTCATACGGTTTCTCTTGCCCCGAGAAAATAAACAATGTTTATCTTACCCCATCTTTATAACTTAGGTATGGTTAGTCTGTTTTGCCTTTTATTTTTACAGATTTATTACGACCGAAATATCAGCAGAAATATTAAACTAACAATAAACAACAAGAACAACATTTCTAACCTCTAGCGTCCCACGGTCCTGATACTAGTACAAATGGAATTTTAATATTTAAAATGGAACATAGTAGCTTTTGTTTTATCGTTCGATTTGAAAAAAAAAACAAATTCAATAGGGTATTTTCCACATGTTGAATTTTATGACTAAAACTAGTTAAATAGATAGAAAATGAGCAATTTATCACAATAAATTGGAAAATTAAAAAAAATATGGGTTTAATAAATAAATACATCGAAGTTAAACAATTTTTTTTTAACTTCCAAATAGGAAAAAAAATAATTGTACCATTCGATTCTTTACATTTTATTAAAAATAAAATTGTATGGCAACAATATACATACACGCAATATTTCACCGACAAAATCGCAATTTCCTTGTTTTCGACGGCTTCTAACTCTTCTAAGCGACAGCGACGTTACATGCTAACGTCACGATGTAATGTCATTTTGTATGAGCGTTTGATCAGTAAAGTGCGGGTGCCAGACTTTGACCATCATTTGTGACTTTTGTATTGATTTAAGACAATGGCTCCTCAATTTTATTAATTAATTATTAGTTATTATTTAATAATGTTGGGCTTTTATGATGAATTAAATATACAATTATAAATGAGTAATAATGCAATATGAATGACATTTAACCAAAGTTTTTGTTTATTATCATAATTTATTTAGCAATTTCCTAGTTCAATAATGTATTATTTGTAAATAGTTCAGTACCTAGTATTAAGATTGTTGCAGTGCCCTAACGGGGTATCATGTACCTACTTCAAAATGTTTTGTACCATCCTCTGTAATGAACATGATCGCAATAAAGATATATGAAAAATACAAACCTGATCGACTGGTACCATTCATACAAAATTGTAGTATACCCTATTATATTTTCTAATAGCACTGATTCAAAAACTGTATTTTTTTGTATATGGTGCGCCACTAGAAACCAAAACCTTAGGCCTCCACATTTTACAGGTATTCCAAAGAGCCCATGTTCATCCGAAAGCCGCGGTCTAGCGAGGCCTACGAGGGCGACACCGTCATCATAGAGTGCGAGGTCACGGGAGACCCCAAACCTGATGTCTACTGGTTGCGAGACTTCCTCAAGGTACAGTTTATTTTTATTTTTTTATTAGCCTACTTTGGTGTCCCACTGCTGGGCAAAAGCCTCAAATCGTTTTCTCCACTCGACCTTGTCATAAGCATAGTTAGTTACCTTTTAATAATAACTTGAAAGTTGAAACAGAACGGGATTCATTCAAATCAAAGTATTTTGTTAGTCAATACGGTTAAGGGGCTGTCAACACCCAATATCCTTAATATTGATGTTACTGTTTTTTAAGAAAAATTATTTGTTTTTGCAAAGTAAAAAAAAAATTCATTATATTTCAAAGACCGTGGCAGTACTCAATACATTATTGAACGAAATCGGCTCAATATAAAATACATAATTGCAAAAATTGTTCTTAAAATCACCATTAAACGGTTCTGTCTTTATTTTTTTTGACTTATGGGTCTGCAATTAAAATCACAATTTGAAAACATTTAAATACCTGTACACCGCTAATGAGTATTATATTAAGAGTCCACGGCAAGCTCTGCCGAATTGCACCTTCCCATACAAACGTAGTTCCGCTCTCATTTTAAAACTACGTGTTGGATTGTAATGAAACTTTGCACATACATGAGGTATATCTAGGTCTGTAATTGGTTTATATAGCTCCAGTTTATAAAACAAACGAAATAGAGCAAAATCAAGCTTTGTATGAAAAACTTACATTCGTTGTATTTTTTTGACTATGGTATTTAAGCTACCGACTCTTAAGGGTCCCCGGTAAGCTCGGTTCTCCATACAAACGTAGTTCCGCTCTCATTTTAAAACGACTAGCTAGATTAATCTGAAACTTTGTACTTACTATTATCCTATTGGATAAGGTATATCTATGTCTGTAATAATTAGTGTATGTAGCTTCAGATACTATAGTTAAAAATATTACAGCGAAATAATATTATAGTAGTAAAAGTACGAACTCGCAATAAACACTAAGCCACAGCTGACCTTGTATAGCCACACTTAACCGTATTGACCTTAAATGTTATTGTTTGTTTAGTTATTATTGAACTCTTCACACATTTTAAGGAATGATATTTATCACACGTCCCCGTATAAAATAATGTTTTTTTTTCAGATATTATATAACTTTAATAAGTTGTTTACATATTTGTACTTGACGTTTACTTTAGATGTACCTATAATATACGTACATTTTATCGGGTTTTTAATTCTTTATCTTGAATTTAAACTTATTTTTAACTCGAGAAAATCTTTAATATTCTTTGACTTGGGCATACATTCGAACTCACAATCTTTGGAAAACCAGTCCAAAGAAAGTTCACAAGCTCAAAATCTGGCCCAAGGTGGTGATTTTTCGCTAACTACATCTTTGCTCAGTATAGACTTATTTTATACTAAAGATCCATTGTATTGTGTAATATGTGGAATGTATATGATATCGTGTCTCCAATTTGACAGGTGATTTAGATGCCGTTATACGGCTTCGTACATTATGCGGTATCTCTGGTTGTCAAAAGTTGAGTTGATAAAACATATGGCGCAGTACAGCGCCATCTGGTTCGGCTGTCAAATTAGGGGGCAGGTTTTTATCATCAACTTTACCCCTCCAATAACCTTTTGTTTCATACTAAACATTCACTAATATCTCATGCCTTTTCCAGCCCGATTACTACCGCGACGCGAGCCACTTCAAACGAGTAGGCGCCGGCCCAGAGTACAGATTTGAGATCCCACACGCCAAACTAGACTACACTGGCGCCTATTCTGTCGTCGCTAGGAACGTCCATGGGGAAGCTAAAGCTATTATTTCTCTGCAAATCTTGGCTAAAGGTATGTATTATTTAGCCGCAAAGGTATCTATAGGGCAGGACATACGTCGAGGCCGAAATACCTCACCTATCTGGCTTGTAGTACCGAGGGCCTACTTTGTCGTTGCTAGAAACGTCCAAGCTAAGGCTGACACTTGTCTGCAAATCTTGGCTAAAGGTATGTTTATTTAGCCGCAAAAGTGTCGCCAGGGAAGGACATTTGGCGAGGCCGAAATACCTCACCTATCTGGCTTAGTACCGGGTGGTTTACCACTGGTTTACAGATAAATGTATTATAAGTACAGATTCGAGACACCACACGCTAAGCTTAGGGGCCTGAAGGGGCCTACTCAGTCGTAGCTAGAACCGCTCACGGTTGAAGCTAAGGATACTCGTATTATTTACATGCAAATCTTGACTAAATATATGTTGTACGTGAGTGACCCGGTTTAAAATAATCTAATATGTTTGAGTCTCACGGGAGTTTTATAGTCAAAATATATGTTCAGGTATGATATTACTAGGGCAAAATTCTCACTTCTCTGGCTTTAAAACTACTGGTTGATCTGAATCCAAATTTCTTGGCTTAAGCTTAAAAAATCCGACTAAAGGTATATGACTAAATATACCTTGGATTCTAAACACAATAATGTGTTACCCACGTAGTTGTTAAATAATTCAGGTAGCTACGATTTAAGAATATTCCATTTAAGGCCGTTCCATCGGTTTGCCGCTGTCCCTGTTACATTTCGCAAGAAAGAACGGGAAAGATTATGCACGCCAATTGTCAATTTTGATCGAATTTTGTCGATTTTTATTTATTTTAAAAACGTTACCTTACAATATCGAAATTCGAAAGCTATGAAATTACTGTTTAAGTTAAGATTGTGTTTTCTTCTTTTTTTGTTTATAGTATCACATAATAAATAACCGAGTAAAGTTGGATTAAAAGTCCGAGTTAGAGGTTACTTTGGGAATTAATTGTATCGAGCAAAGTGTCATAATTCGTGTATCGGAAGCTATGTTGTTAAAGATAATATAGTCAAGAACTACATATATTTTTTCCACGTCTACTAATATCAACGCCTCTTAGAAAAACATGATCATGTAAGGAGATTTTTCGCCTTCTGGCTCAGGGAACCGCCTTAAATTTGATTTAAATGAATATTCAATATTGGCCATACAACATAGTATGAAGTTTTTAATTGCCATTATGTTTTCAGATCTCACGTCAGGGGATGATTCTCACAATGTCACATACGGGTCAGTAAAACATAGACTAAAATAAAATGTAATTAATAATGTTTTACCATGTACGTATATTTGTGTGTGAAATCCTATTAGAGGATTATAATTATTATGTTTCAAGACGTATTATTTTACGTTGCGGTGTAAAAAATCAAACTGTTTATAGAATATAAGTAGTTGAACACTTATTTATTTGTGTGTTAGGTTTTGTTTTAATACTTACACAATGGAATGCGCTCCCGCCATCTGTATTCCCTGATCAATATGACCTCGGTCTCTTTAAAACAAGAGTGAATAGGCTGTTACTGAACCGGTGAGCTCCATCTTAGGCCCTGCCTTCACTTTCTATCAGGTGTGAGTAGGGCCAATCGCCGATCAGTTTATAAAAAAAAAAAAATTGAGTGCTTTCCCGTTGCCAGGGAGGTTTTGGGATTATACTGAGCAACTTTTACTATGGGATCAACCACGAAATCGCGAAAATTTTTTTACCCTCCCATAGAAAAAGGACCAGCCAAAATGTATGAGAGCAAAAAAATTTTCGCGATTTCGGGGTTGGTCCCATAGTAAAAGTTGCTCAGTTTATTAACCAAAACCTCCCTGGACTAATGCACTTATTTTTTAGCCACCCCGTATAAGTAGTATGTAAGTATGTGTGTTTGTGTTTGATAGTCTCCATATTTAGCTCCTTGCACTACCTGTTGGCTTTTGTATGAGTTCTATATTTCCTGCTACCCAAAGGTTGTCTGGAAGAGATCGCTTTTTAGCGATAAGACCGCCTGTTGTTACCTGGGTCTATTTTTCTTTAAAATTTCTTTGTAGTTTTACATGTATGTAAAATATATAATTATTGGTGCATTAAAGAATATTTACTTACACTTTACACTTGAATCAGAACTTAAATAATATTTTTACCACGTATATTATTTCGTGGTAGATTTTTGCGAATTGGGGTCAAGATTAAAAAAATACACAATTAAATCCTCATCACCTCTTTATGATTCTGCATATGAAATAAATACATAAAGATGATGTTATATGGAGGTTATTTTTAGGGTTCCGTACCTCAATAGGAAAAACCGGAACCCTTATAGGATCACTTTGTTGTCCGTCCGTCCGTCCATCTGTTTGTCAAGACCCTTTAACTCGGGAACGCGTGGACGTATCGAGTTGAAATTTAAACCAAATTATACTAAGGTCTACGGACCCTTGAAGCTGTGAAAAAATCGAACTTGTAAGTTTACGTAAAAAAAGATACGGCCGTTTATGCTGCAAAAAACATATACAGGTTGATTTCACCCTGTATTTCGATACTCTCAAGGGAATCAAAATCTATAGGGTACTTCCCGTTAACCTAGGACTATGAAAGTTTACAAGTAATATCGTCATACACTATAAGTACAGTAAAAAATCTCAGAATTATAAATTTGTAAAAAAAAAAAAGAAATGTTAAATTTGTACGGAACCCTCGGTAAGCAAGTCCGACTCGCACTTGTCCGGTTTTTGCCATGTAATATCTAAGTGTACCATAAAGGGTTAAATTAATACTTTATTTAATAGCAATTATTTTTCAGCCGTGTGGACGTCATACCCCGCTTCGAGCGGAACCTCAACGATCTGTTGAGCTACGATGGTGACGCTGTTGAGTTCGAGTGTCGAGTCAGCGGGCATCCCGAGCCTGACATCAGGTGGTACCACTACGCTGAGGTGAGTTACTCAACATCTGTTGAGGTATGGTGGTGACGCTGTTGAGTTCGAGTGTCGAGTTAGCGGGCCAGAGCAGGCTCTGATAATACCACTACGCTGAGGTGAGAATTGTGAGATACTCAACATATTTCGAGCTACGATAGTATAGCTGTTGAGTTTGAGTGTTGAGTCAGTGGGCATCCAGAGGCTGATATCAGAAAGTACCACTACGCTGAGGTGAGTGAGAGAGTGAGAGAAAACAATACCCAAACATTTTATATTGAATATAAGTATATCTCAGAAAAAGAAATCTCAGGAAATGAAATACTTTAAATCTGAATAGCGCTTATGTGTGGTGACATCTATTGTCTTATGTGCTCCGTATAGCAGTTACCGCAGCGTCTTACGTAAGCGAACAACTCGCGATCGCGAAGCGAAGCGGCGCGGCGCGGCGCTGCTGGCCCACGGCGTTCGCGTTCGCAACGAGATCGCCCACGTAGGACACTTCTATAGGTATCAAAGGATTGATTCACCCCGCGCCGCATCGCTTCAATATGTATTCAGCATTCAAAGGATTTTCTACTCATGCTTTTTTTTTGCGATTCAATTGTTTTGTCTGCTCCGTATCAATTAACAGTAATTGACTCTTAATCTTTCATTTTAGCTAATTAACATACGAATTGGATATAATCTGTTGTTTGCAAATGTTTATATTGTTTGTAATCAGTGTAATTGTAGGTGCGGATCTGAAATAATCGGGCTCCCTTACTAAAAAAACTATTATAGAAAAATAAAAAATAAAACCACTACGCTATATTATGCTAACAAAATTCATTTTATGCCAAAAATGCCTTTTTCATTTTGGAAAAGAGCTGATACTCTTCAAGCTGCTGGATCGATTACTATGAAATATAATAAAGAACCAACGCAATAAAACTCTTTTACGTAAAAAAACCGCATCATAATCGGCCCGTCCTTTGGAGAGCTACGATGCCACAGACAGACAGATATTGGCGTCAAACATATAACACCCCTCTTTCTGCGTGGGGGGAGAACGCCTACAGTAACGGCACCAGTCATGGGACAAGCTCGGCCGAATTGCACCTTCCCATACAAACGTAGTTCCGCTCTCATTTTAAAACTACGTATTGGTTTGTAATGAAACTTTGCACATGCAATGACATGAGGTATATCTACAGTACCGGCCAATAATATATCACCTTTGAGTGTTTTTGTATGAGCTTGTATAGAGTAAACAATATAGGTTAGTTTGTAGATTGCATATTTTACTAGTCATTTTATACAAATATATGATGAATGTTGCAATGAAATACTGTGAATTACAATAGGATACTCAGCATATATAAAAAAAAACCTCTATTAAAAACCATTATATGAGACTAATTTTTCTCATCGCCCGTACAAAGGAGTACTACTAGACTACCTAAAGTAGTGAGGTGGAAGTCACACACAAATAAATAAAAAAAGTTATACCGTAAAAACATGGAGGTGATATATTATTGGCCGGTACTGTAGGTCTGAAAATAGTTTATAATATCTCCAGTTTATAAAACAAACGAATTACGTGTCTCGACTGCATTACTCCGCCGGAGCCGACGAGGTGGTGGAGTACATCCGCCGGAAGACTGGCTATACGCTGAGGGTGCACCAGCTACAGTCGCGTCACTATGTGCACTTCAGTTCATTTGTGGTGCGCGTGCCGCGGCCGCTGCAGGACACCATCGCTAGCGCGGACTTCTGGCCGAAGGGTGTGGTGTTTCGGCGGTTCCGGGGCAACTTGCCGAATTCTACACCAAGCCAGACGACGCAACGGAGCCACGCTGTTATGTCGTCGCCCAAATCTTAAATACTTAAATTTTTGTGTTTTCTCGTAGGGCATTGTATCTTTGTATTTTTATTTGTTTTGTAGTTCGCAGTGCCTTGGTAGTAATACTGTAATGCTGTGTAACTAATTTGAATAATAAAATAAAAATAATAAAATAAAAATAGAGTAAAAACAAATTTTATTTAACTACGGTATCTGAAGCTACATAAACTAATTACAGACATAGATATACCTTATCCTATAAGTACAAAGTTTCAGAGAAATCTAGCTAGTAGTTTTAAAATGAGAGCGGAACTACGTTTGTATGGAGAACCGAGCTTGCCGGAGACCCGTAAGAGAAAATTTGAAGTATAGTTGGTCAAACTATGAGGTACAAAAGTAAATAAGAACCAAACTATACTCATCCTTTTCTACTAGTACTAGTGTAAGACAAATATAGTATGATTCTCTCTGTCTATGTTTGAAATGAGACAGTCCTTTGACTACCGCTTTGCGCGTTAAAAGTTGAATGCCTTATTCATCTTTTTTTAACGTGTTTAATCAAAAGTACAACATAAAACTTTCTCGAGTCATGGCGCCATTTATTTTAAAACAAACAGAAATTAATTTTACGCAGCTTTATGACTAATGTGAATAAAAGACAAATATAACTTTTATTTTGATTTTAACACAAAAAGCGATAGACATTTGCCAGGTATCCCGCACCTACGACTAAGTACACTGATTAGAAACAAAATATATTTTTGCAAACAATATCTATACGAGTACGTGACGTTATAGTCTCCTGTTACATTAGGTATTATTAACACAAGACCGTGCAACACCTAAGTATGTTCACCTCTCCCTGTCAATATCCCAGTCCATTGTTTATACTTGTAAAATCACTGCGTTATTTATTTCGTGACAGCGTTACATTATATTCTGAATTTCTAGGACTATTCTATGGGACTTAGACGACACGTGGGCGTGGCTTTTAGACTAATGGATTTTCTAATGATATTTTGCAAAGAAAATGCTATTGTTTATTAGTACGTCCTCTACCTTCGATACTATTGTTATGAGGTCCTGTGAAAGTGAAGAGGTTATAGTAAAATCAGACAAGATTCTATTTAAATAAGCAAGACTAAGAAGAATAAGATATTTAGATGAAGAAGTTGAGTGTGCTCAGGCCATAAAAAGGTCAAATACGGCGTTCTCTGAACAAAAGATTTCTTTTGGCAGAATTAATCTATGTGTTCCTAACAGTGTTGGCCGAACGTTAATTGTAACACTGGCTCCTAAGATGTATTTAAGAAGTCGAGCCACCCAGATTTTTGATGTAGGTGGGGGGGTTAAGCGTAAGTTAAGCGGGGTTAAGTTCTAAGTTAAATTTAGTATCATTATCAACTAAATCAAAGATGTAGACGTAGATGTCATCTAAATCGGTTCAGAAACACGGTGTGAGAAACACGCACAGACAAGTTGTCAAACCTGGTGGTCCTCTGGCACTGACAGCAGTTTGTTAATCACATCGTTACGTCACCAAGACCTGACAGTTTGGAGCGTTTTTGCGCGAAATTTTAACACTGAACTTGTTAAAAATTAATGAATAAAAATTTAAAATTTATTTTTGCAATAATTACGTGTCTATCTATAAAATGAAGACAGTTCTAAAACATTGTCATCCCTATATTGACTCGATGGGAATTAGTTGCCTGTAGTAGAAAAGTACAGACTGACTGGAACTGAAACTGTAAGAGGTTGTACCAAAAATTTATTTTTTGCCAAAAACATAAATTTTATAGAAAGATGTTTCTCATATAAGTGAAATGCCAATTTATTTTTGAGAAAATTAAAATTCTTTAACCCGAATTACAATTTTAATCAAATTCTATGTTTGCGCAGTTGATCCGCGACTGCCCCTACCTGGAGTGCACGTTCGATTCCGGCGCCGCCAGGCTGAAGATCAAGCAAGTTACGGCCGATGACGAAGGCACTTACACTTGCGAGGCCTATAATAACCTTGGCAAGGCGTCTACTAGCGCTTGTCTAGTCGTGTACCGTGAGTATCTATGTATTACACAACGAAAGATAGATAGATAGACAGATCAAGCAAGTTACGGCCGATGACGAAGGCACTTACACTTGCGAGGCCTATAATAACTTTGGCAAGGCGTCTACTAGCGCTTGCCTAGTCGTGTACCGTGAGTATCTATTATACAAAGAGAGAGAGAGGTTAGACAAGAGAGACAGATGAAAGTCACTTATTGTGAGGCCTTCAAGTCCTACAACAACCTTGGCAAGGCCACTACTAGCGCTTGCCTAGTCGTGTACCGTGAGTATCTATGTATTACACAACGAAAGAGAGAGAGAGACAGATCAAGTAAATTAAAGCCGATGACGAAGGCACTTACACTTGCGAGGCCTATAAATCCTATAATAACCTTGGAAAGGCGTCTACTATAGCGCTTGCGTAGTGATGTACCGTGAGTATCTATTATACGAAGACAGAAAGAGAGAGAGGTTTGAAAAGAGAGACAGATCAAGCAAGACAGCGGACGACGAAGGCACTTACACTTGTGAGGCCTAGAATCAGAATCAGAATGCATTTATTCGTTTAATATAGTTAACTAGGTACATTGTATTGGTCTTAACGACAAAGTAAAGGATGTCCCAAAAAGGACGCAAGATTTGAAAGGGATGAAAGACACATATTTTTTTTCGTTATTTCGGTATTTGTATATAAAATTTGTGGAATAATACGTCACGTCAGGGAAATGTCCTCCTAGGCTTTGCTGGCACATACGCACTCTGTTGTCAAAATTTTCTATGACCATTTTGCATAGATGCGGCTGAATTTCTCCGATGCAGCGTTGAATTTCCTCTTTTAAACCATAAGTGGTTATGGGCTTATTGGCTTATTGACTTTAGACTCTAAATAACCCCATAAAAAGAAGTAAAGGCGTTAAATCGCAAGATCTAGGGGGCCAATTCTGATCACCGAATCGAGAGATCACACGACTAGAAATGTTTCATGCAGTAATTGCATCGTCAAATAGTTTTGACAAAAGAGTGCGTATCTGCCAGCAAAGCATAGGAGGACATTCGCCTGAAGTATTCCACAAATAGCCCTGTTTTATTTATTTCAAGATTTTATATACAAATATATTATAACGAAAAAAAAATGTTTTTCATCAATTTCAAATCTTGCGTCCTTTTTGGAACAGCCTTTATATTGCGATCACTATGTTTTGCCGGTAGGCGTAGGTACGATTTTATTTATCGTCAGTTGACAACCAAAACTCACTAATTACTAAAAAAATATTAAAGAAAAATGAACCTTATTTTAGTACTAATATGGTTCGCTATGGCTATATGAACTTGTGATGTTCGTGAATTTTGGTTGTCACCAAACGTTTATATACACGGTGTTACTTGAGCCACTGAAAACCCGAGACACCCCAACAATTTTTATTTATTTTGAACTCATCTTGAATCTTTATTCTTTAATCCGATAAATATTTAAAAAAATATTAGTTCGCACTTAAACTATCGTGATTCTCCTATCGATTCTGAACAAAATGTTTTTAGGTTTTCATTGGGTCATGAAACACTGTGTATATCTGTCGACACACTGGCGATATTATAATTAAATTAAAAGAATACAGTAAATATTAATAATAAATAAATAAATAAATATTAAATATTATAGGACATTCTTACACAGATTGACTAAGTCCCACAGTAAGCTCAAGAAGGCTTGTGTTGTGGGTACTTAGACAACGATATATATAATATACAAATACATAAATACAAATACACAGTGTTTAAATATTTCTAAGCTGGAGAAGGATGTATTGTCTAAAATATTATTTGTTTGCTACATTTTAGTACAAAAACATTACAACCCTGCTGGTAAAACAAATTGATAAAGAGATTAAATACGCGAGTGTTGGTCAAGTGATACTTTTACTTAATACTAGTGTAATCGCGTCAGACTGTTTTCATAACGTCTGAATGCGTTCTCTGTATTGCGCTGTTTTGGTAATAAATTAATGGATGATTTTTTGTAGACTAATGAGTGAGGGACGAGGGTGCAGGGAATGCAATAACCGGTCAAACTGCCTAACCGGTTTTGGTTACGGTTATGCCCGAAAAATAACCGGTTATTTACGACCATAAATGGTAAATTTACAATCATGTATGTAATTGAAAAAAAAAACTAAGATATATGTACAGTCGCCATCAGATATATCGGAGCGGCCAAAGTGTTCACAATATCTGAACATGCACTCTAACGCCTTGACAATAGAGGCGTGTTCAGATATTTGTGAGCCCCTTGACCGCTCAGATATATCTGATGGCGACTGTACAGTATTAGGGTATGTGACTACCTAGTCGGCTCATAAGTTCTGTCACTGGCCTTTAAAATTTAAATTTGGAACTCCTAAAACAAAAACCGTTCTGCATTTGAATTTCGAATCTTTATTAAATATTTGAGTAGTATAATTTTGCAATTTTCTGTTTTCTTCAACATGGAGTGGACGCTTAAAGATAGCCGTACCGCAATAATTGCACTATATCGTTGTGGTCACTCGCCGACTAAAATTTTTAAGCTACTTGAAAATTTAAAATTCTCTCTAAGATTTGTGTATCGTACCATAGAAAGATACAGTGAGGTCTCTAGTTTAAATGACAAGAAAAGAAGCGGTCGTCCGCGTACAGCTAGGACTCCAGCGGTTGTACAAGCAATTAGGGCACGCATTGCCAGAAATCCCGCTAGGAAACAAAAAGTTATGGCCCTCCAGATGGGTTTGAGCAAAAACACGGTGAAAAGAGTGCTTAATCAAGACCTGAGACTTCGTGCTTATAAACGAAAAACTGGCCATCTTCTCAATGGTCGGCTTAAAGCTTTAAGGCTTAAAAGATCTAAAGCTTTATTGAAGAAGTACGCTAAAAATAACCACCGTTGTATACTGTTTTCGGATGAGAAAATTTTTGACATAGAAGAAAACTGTAATAAACAAAATGATAGAGTGTACGCTCGCAATAGTAAAGAAGCGTCTAATAGCATTCCCCGTATTCAAAGAGGTCATCACCCTTCATCTGTGATGGTTTGGCTGGGAGTTTCTTATGCGGGCGTCACTAGTATGCATTTTTGTGAGAAAGGAGTAAAAACTAGTGCCAAAGTGTACCAAGACACGGTGTTGACTAATATTGTGAAACCACTATCCCATACGATGTTTCTAAACCAGCATTGGGTTTTCCAGCAGGACTCTGCTCCAGCCCATAAGGCAAATTCTACACAAGCCTGGCTCGCCTCCAATAAAATCGACTTTATACGGCATGAAGATTGGCCCTCCTCTAGCCCAGATCTTAATCCTTTAGACTATAAAATATGGCAGTATTTAGAGGAAAAGGTGTGCTCCAAACCTCATGCAAATCTAGACTCGCTGAAAAAATCTCTTGCTACGGCAGTGGCCAATATCGACATGAAAGTGGTGCGTGAATCCATTGACGACTGGCCACGAAGACTTCAAGCCTGTGTAGATAATTATGGCGGTCATTTTGAATAAATGTTATACATTTAGATTCTCTAGTTTATAAGCTTTCAAACGCTGTACAAATTATACGGAATAAACTTAAACTTTTGATTTTATTTGATACTATGTATATGACAGAACTTATGAGCCGATAATCGTTTTTTTTAAAGAAAACATACAAAATACAGTAAAATTGAAAATATTACCTTGGACGTGATACAATATTCAATCAAAGTATTTCATATATAAAGGAAGTATTTCATATATATAGCATAAATATCTTATATCGCTACGGTGTTAGAGGTATCTCAAACAAATGGTTTGAATCCTACTTGAAGCAAAGGGAACAATGTGTCTCGGTATCAACTTTGAATCATAAAACTCGTACTATGTTGAATATTAAATCTGATAACTCATGTATTGAATCTGGTGTACCCCAAGGGAGCATACTGGGGCCCATCCTGTTCCTTATGTACGTAAATTACTTGCCAACGCTATTATCTGACAAAATAATTATGTTTGCTGATAACATTTCCATATTATTTAAATTCAAGAAAAATTAAACTGAGGGCCTTAACAATTTAATAACAAATAACTTGTCTACTGTTGTAAATTGGTTAAGTATGCTCAATCAAACTACAAACATTAAAAAAACTAAATGTATGCACTTTAGAAACATAATAAATGAAAGTATAAGGCTAGACACAAAATCAAATAACTTGTCTGTTCTGGCTGTAAATTTTATTATTATTATTTATTTAAATTATTTACACGGCATCACAGCATAGGCCAATACACCGAATAATTAAACTAGTTACAGGTATACAAATTACAAATACAAAATATATATAAAGTAAAATACAGATTGTCATATTAAGTCAAATGCAAGTGCTGGAAACTAAATTTCTGGGTATCTATGTGGATGAGAACTTAAATTGGAAAAAGCAAAACTTTTTCTGCAACAAACTTAATAGCTTCGCTTTTGCTCTGAAAGGCTTGAAAAATATTTCTACACAAAAAGCGGCTTTGCAGGCGTATCATGCGTTTTTCCAATCTCACGTCCTCTATGGATTAGCCGTATTGGGTAGTTGTAACGATGTCCATCGTCTGTTTGTACTACATAAGAGATGTGTACGTATTTCAGTTGGCAGCAAATCTAACCGAGAGTCGTGCAGAGCCTCCTTTAAAAAATGAGGTCTGCCCACTCTGCACTGTACCTATATATAATAGAACTCTGCAAACTAGTTCGCCTGCATGTAAATAAATTTCCTGCAAAATATAACTTTAATAGCGACAGACTAAACTCAATGTTTTCTCACGACATTCGGGCTCCTGTTGCAGCAATCTACCAGCGTAGCACTATCTATGTTGCTGCTAAAGTGTTTAATACGTTGCCCGTACAAATTAAGTCACTCAATGACTTGAAGTTTTTGAACTTAAAAAAAATGTCATTGAGTTATGCCCCTACAGCTTAAGTGAATACTATAATATAAACTGTTAGTTACTAAGTATATAAATATGTAGCTACACCCACCGGGTAACATTGTATTGATTCTCACTGTCCTTGTCTAACATCAACATGTACACTCGCCATTAGATATATCGGAGCCGCCAAGGTGATCACAATATCCGAACACGCACTCTAACGCCTTGACATTAGAGGCGTGCTCAGATATTTGTGAGCACCTTGACCGCTTCGATATATCTGATGGCGATTGTACACATACAATTTATGGCTATTAAATAAATAAAAAATTAAATAAAAAAGGAAGTAAATTTGGTATATTTTCGTTGTACCTACACGAATGACAAAAATTATAGTCACAGGCGTTACAACCAAAAAATACAGGATTTCGTAGTCATTAGAAGATCAATGCATAATAGAATTTAAGTCATAAATAAATAACCGAAAATAACCGTAACCGGTTATTCGAGTTTCCAATAACTGGTTATCGTTATGAAATTTTGTCAAAATAATTGGTTACATCTATCGCGGGGTGGCCTAGGGGTTCATGGCGTTAGCCGCGATAGCTAAAGACGCCGGTTCGAATCCGGCCTTCACCACTGGAGGGCTTCGTCACTTTTTCTTTAATGTATGAAAGTGGCGGGGTGGCCTAGGGGTTCAGGGCGTTAGCCGCGATAGCTAAAGACGCCGGTTCGAATCCGGCCTTCACCACTGGAGGGCTTCGTCACTTTTTCTTTAATGTATGAAAGTGGCGGGGTGGCCTAGGGGTTCATGGCGTTAGCCGCGATAGCTAAAGACGCCGGTTCGAATCCGGCCTTCACCACTGGAGGGCTTCGTCACTTTTTCTTTAATGTATGGTTACATATATTTAATCTATTATTTCGGTTACGGTTGAACCGATTGGCATTCCCTTGCAGGCCAGGCAGCAATCGGAATTTCGGAATGGCTGCTTTTCAAAAACACTCTTTTTCATTTTGAATACGTGGAAAGTAAAATACATGTGTATTTTACGAAACAGTATAAATTTTTGAGAGTACTTTCGATTAACATTTTAAGGCCGTTCCATCGGTTGGCCGCTGTCTTTGTCACATTTCGCAAGAGAGAACGGGAAAGCACATACGTGCCAAGTGTCAATTTTGATCGAATTTTGTCGGTTTTTATTTATTTTAAAAACGTTACCTTACAATATCGAAATTCTAAAGCTATGAAATGACTATTTATGTTAAGATTGTTTTTTCTTCTTTTTTTGTTTATAGTATCACATAATAAATAACCGAGTAAAGTAGGATTAAAAGTCCGAGTTAGAAGTGACTTTGGGAATTAATTGTATCGAGCGAAGTGTCATAATTCGTGTATCAGAAGCTATGTTGTTAAAGAGAATATTGTCAAGAACTACATATATTTTTTCCACGTCTACGAATATCAACGCCTCTTAGAAAAACATGATCATATAAGGAGATTTTTCGCCTTCTGGCTCAGGGAACCGCCTTAAGTAAAAAGATCGTTACAAACAATAGCATTTGGAACAGAGTTTACATTGCTTATCGTAAAAAAAACCAGCTAAGTGCGAGTCGGACTCGCGCACCAAGGTTTCCGTACAATTACGCAAAAAACGGCAAAAAAATCACGTTTGTTGTATAAGAGTGCCATCTGTGAAAATTTCAACTGTCTAGCTATCACGGTTCATGAGATACAGCCTGGTGACAGACGGACAGACAGACAGACAGACGGACAGACAGACTGACTTACAGACAGACAGACAGACAGCGAAGTCTTAGTAATAGGGTCCCGTTTTTACCCTTTGGGTACGGAACCCTAAAAAGGAAAAAAAAACGTACTTTGAAAGTAAAACGTATCACTTTCAGTCCGCTTTATAGAAAAACAATGGGCCACTTGACTTTCAGAGCACATATGAATAAGTATAATTAGTTATTGTGCAACAAGAGAGGAAAGTTGATTTTTCTTGCGAGTGTTTATTTTGAGTCCCGAGAAAGCGAAAAATTTTAAATTAGAGTCTTGAGCGTAGCGAGGGACTCAAAAACACGAGATGTAAAATAACTGTTGCACACATAATTTTTCACCTCAGTAGTGAGAACATATTAAAGGTTAAAATGTATTTCGACTTACACAGAATAATACAGAGAAACAAAAAAAAAATTGTAATAAAAGTATGAAGCGGCAGTTCATGGCCTTCACTAAATTAAAAAGCTATTTTGTTTCACTCCCTGGAGTGAGGAAAGTCGCACTTTCCTCACTCCAGGGAGTGACGAAAGTAGGCTTGTTCGAGCTGCTGAGGTGAAAATACTATTTTTTAATACAGTTGCTCAAAAAGTGCTACTTTTCGTGGCTGTTTAGCGTGCGGAAAGTTGGTTTTCGCGAACTAGTGCTTTTTACTTTTCCAATTTTTTTTAAATTTATACTTGTTCCAATTCATGACTATTTATTGATGAGTGTTAATATTAGTTTCCTTTAAACGTCGTAATCAACATAAAAACCTACTGTTAATGTAAGAATACGAAAAATATGCATATTTCATATTTTATTACTTACCTCTTCATCATTAACACGTTTATTTTTAATGTTGAAAAACCGTTCTTAATAAGTTGTCTGAATGGAACGGAACGCCTGTCAAAGAAGAGGCGTTTTTTCTTACTGCAAGAATGTTTTAAGTTTCCAAAGGCAACATTCGATATTATTTTTATAAATATACGATACACAAATAATCGTAAATAACGATATTTAGGTAATAATAGTACAATGTTTTATATTTACAATTGTTTCTGTTTCATTGAAGTGGGTTCAATAATAATAACAAAATCCATTCTAGTCGAATAAAAGCTAAAAAAACACCTCTTCATAATGGCAATGATGTCACAGAATTAATAATATAAAAGTTTCGAATTCGTTACTTGTTTTTCTTATTTTTTCGCAACTGTATTAAAAAACGTCGTTCGATACACGTGCGGAAATGTCATTCTTAATGACATACTTTCCGCACTAGCATCGAAATGTACTATTTCAGCGCCCGGCGAACCGAACACGCTATCAGCGCGCCTGCGCCGGCCGCTCTCCGCCGCCTCCACCCCCCGCTCCACACCCCGCTCCACACCCCGCTCCACACCCGCACGGTCGCTCTCCAGGACGACTACCCCCGGTGAGTATAACGACTTGTAGGCCAACAAAACGTACATTTTGCTATCTAAATGTGATGTTAATTTGTTATAATTCAACTTCAGTTATAACAGGCCTTTGGGTAAGACAAAACTTTTGTCTGAATCTGTCTAGCGGTGTCAGCATGGTTGCATTTTTATCACCTATCACTATGCCTGTCACTTTCGCACTTACATACTTGTTAGAACGTGACAGGTATGGTGACAGGCGATAAAAATGCTACCGTGCTAAGCCCGTAGGTCTAGAGAATCCGTCGATAGCGCACCGTCGCGATCGCGAATCGTTTGATTGGAATAGATTTGGAAACTAATGATCTTACTTTTTGTATTTTGGTATTTAATCTTTAGCTTGGTCACAGACGATATGGTAATACTGCAAATTAAAAACATGGTATTTGTCATTTTTATGTCACACTTACTGTAAATGAAATGAAATGCGTTTTACACTATTGTACCTTATGAAGTCTATTGGTTTGTGCACTATTAAGTATACTAATCACAACATAATTATACCCGCAATTTGTACGAGTGTGACATGGTAAACATCTCTTTATTAAATAGTAGCTAGTTACCTATTATATAAGTGACTATTATTGGCTTGAAACTGGATTTCGTAGGCATCTATATTCTTAGGCCTGATTTCCTCCTAATTCCCTTCGAATGCCTTGACCCGTATACGTCACAGAAAATTTGAACTTTAATTCACAATTTCAAGGTTATTAATTCAGTAGCAAATTCTTGACACGGGCGTTCGAGGGGTTAAGTCGGTCGCTGACGTCGGTCGAGCGTACCGTCGGAAGAAAAATCTGCCGCGGACGTCAGCGTCGCTGTGCGGGGGCCCATAGATCATTGTGTTAATAAAATTCGTACGCTCGACCGACGTCAGCGACCGATATCAGCGTAGGAGGAAATCAAGCCTTAGACATACCATCTTACCACTTTTTTTTGACCAGCACCCGACATGAAGCGGCTATCCAGCCCGACGCGCCAAACGGCGCCCAGTTTCTACACATATCCCTTCAACAAGGTCGTCGAGGAGGGTGAAACGGTCGTCTTCCAATGCGCCGTAAGAGGCCTCCCCTCCCCCTGGGCCACGTGGGACAAGGACGGGGTTATAGTTACCCCCTCCTCTCGCATCACGATCAAAGAAAAAGACGAGATAAGGAAGCTTGAAATCGAACATGTAACAATTGAAGACGTAGGCTTATACAGAATCAGTATTGAGAATGACTACGGAAGAGCGGAAGGCACAGCGAGGCTTGAAGTTATAACGCAGAAGGGGAAATTCCACGCTGGCGTCAGGGCGTACAGCGCGTCGCCGCGACGCTTGGCGCCATATAGGAAAAGGAGCACATCTATATCGAAAGACTGAGCTCGGAGTGAGTTTCGTGCTATGCGAATTTTGGGTACCCATTTTTAGTCGTGCGGTGCGATGGCTATTTATTTGCTCTGCGATTTTTTTGCCACATTGGAATATACGCAAGCCTGTTTTTTAACCGTATGAACGTCACTCCTATCGTTTGTGAACCTTGTCGCAATGTACGAAGGTTGAAATTGGACTGTAGCCGCGCGTCAGTTGACGTCTTTGTCGCTCTTATTTGTAAATTTCGTAAAGTTTGGACTGCTAAAATGGTAAATTTGTATACTGCTTTATTTTATTTCTACTTTAAAATATATTTCAAACATATAATTAATTGATTTTCTGATAAACTACATATACATATTTGTTACCAATTAAAACTAAACTAACATTAAAATAAAACTACTTAAAAATTAAAGTAATATATAAAAATACCCACCTATGAAAGGTCCCCCAAGTCTGTCCCCTGCGGAAGGGTGCCCATGAGGCTGGTTACATTACCCAGCTGGATGGGATGGCTATGCCTATTCTTTGCCCTAGGAATGAGCCAGCCCTAGGGTCACCCGAGGTCTCCAGTAGTTTTTTTTTTTAATTTGTAGAAAAGGTTAAGGGTGTCGCAGCTCCACGGCCTAGGGTAAATTTGTGTTACACATATTCTGTACTTGACCTTTGTCAGATTCCATTTTTGTTATATGAGTTCGAGGAAATGAAAGTTAAACGAATTCAATTTTCTCCAGAAATTACTTGAAAACAAGTGACAATTTCTCCGAAAATCGACTTAATTTCAACGTAATTTTGGTACTTAAACAATCTGCAACATTTGCTGAAACTATTCTTATATAGGTACATCAATTTGTATAATTTACCACCATAATATTTTGATGAATTTTTAAAAACTGCCCCTTCTCTTCATATATTACCGGTGACGCACGCTCGCGACCTCATTATTAAAAGGCAAGATGAGAAGACGTGCTAATAGAAACCAATACTTGTTATTGTTGTTGTTATTACGTAACAAAACGTGTAAATCTATCAATTTTACATTTTTGCTCCAAAATCGACACCGGCCTCTTAAGTATCAAAGGATTGGGGTTACTATCAAATTCACCTTATCGCTAAAGGGCAGTATAGCTGAAATGACTGGATTGTGTTATGTCTTTGTGACGACATAGACATGAATGCTAAATGCATCTTTAGCAAAACGTCTGGATCTTAGAATGTTACAATTTAAAATGATCTAGCAGCAAAACTTCTTTATCTTCAAATTAGACAGTTCTTTGTTCACGTCAATCAAATAATTTTACTTTCGACGAATTAGGTATTCTAATTATACAGACTAATTAAATTTCATGACGTTTTGCTACTAACTCGTTCTGTGTTGATGTCAATCAACTAATTTCACTTTCAGCTTATTAGGTATTCTAATCATATGGACTATTTATATTTCCAGACGTTTGGCTACTTATTCATTCTAATTTTAGCCATCCAGCTAAATTCTCTTTGTTAAGTATTCTACTTTCATGTCGTCCAGCTGAATTGACTATGCTGACTTTGTATTTTACTTTTATGTCATCTAGCTGAAATTGTCGTTTAGCGATATGGTAAATTTGATAGTAACCTGCCGCTCCGCGCCGCATCGCTTCGCGTTCGCGTGTTGTTCGCCTACGTAGTAACACAGGGCGGACACGCTATACATCAAAAATCACTTGCGTTTCTGTGTGAACGGCACGTCTGTACACGCGGCATGCGTCATAGTGTGAGTAAATTGCTTAAAAACAGTACTGAGCGGCCGGCAGACGGCCGTCAATCTGCTGTCGCGGGGCGAGGTCATTCGAGTCGGGGCGGGGCGGTGCGTGGCCGTTCTGTAATACTATTACTTATTCTGTGGTAGTACGCTGCGTTAGTCTCTTTTGTTATTACCTCTCGCGTCGAATGATCGCCCTTAGACAGTTCATAAAATTATTTATTAATTATTCATTTTCTGTCACGTAAAATTCATGTAAACATGTTTTTGGAAATTTTGTACATTAACTTGTACATTTACGTAATTATTCAATTATTTGTTAATTTAAGCTAAACCAAAAGAGACTTGAAGCAACTCTCATAGATAGGGAAGGGACCATTATTCGGCGCGAGAGGTTTAATGTATAAGACATTTCCTTGCAGTTCGTGCCATATAATAATAGGTACGTACTTATACCGTTTAAGTGGGGCAGTATTGTTAAGTATTTTGGTCAGCTACTAGTTGAAGGTTTAGCTGCATGAAGCTGGTGTATGTATTAAGTTAGCTACCATAAGCGCCACGTCCCCGATAAAGTAGACTTTTTTGTGGAATGTACCATTACACGAAAATAACCTCAGATTTGTAATTGACGGGTGGCTTTTTATAAATTTGACTACCTTAGCGCAAACAATAAAATCGATAGTAAAAACGCGCTAAAGCTTATATAATAGACTTTATGTTCATAAGTTCAAGGTAGAAAATCAAAAGTTTTACGCATACAAATAAATTTTCAACTTGCGGTGCATACTCCAATGTGGCAAGACGTGAATTCCTACTTTTTACCATCAACAATTTTTCTTATTTTCAGATTGAAACGGAGCTGCGAGTGTTTTTTTTTTCAATTATTTATCTGTGCATTTTACTTTTAATTGACTTTTCGTACGGTCAGTCAGTCAAGACCTCGAAGTTCAAGCATGTTATTTGACAGTGAACTGTTTACTGGCGAAAATAAGTTTATTTTATTTTATTTGTTTGTTATTGGTTTGTATTTAATTTACGTTATACTATTATTTTCCCTCTCGTGTATGAGGGGAGGGCTGGGTTGTGCCAAGCAGTGGGACGTGTATAGGCTGAATTGTTTATTATTATACTATTATTTATTGATTTTGCTTGAGTTTTGATGAATTCTGGTCACTGGCCGCATACGAAGTGGAAAAATGTTAAGTTTTTGTTTTACTTGTTAGGTTGTGTTTATCGCTACACACATTTTCGTCAATTTCCTATCGTATAATTTCAGCTAACGTAAAATTTGTATAATCTATTATTAATATTACTGTGAAATAAAGTTACTACATATTGAAACAGCAATTTTATTAAAGAGTATATAGGCATCAATTTGCGGTGATTTGATAACCTCAATAAGTATATTCTATTATTCATCAATCGGACATAATCATAAAATGATGATAGATAATCTTATTCGTCATTATCGGTTCAGATTAGATTATTAAAATTTAACGGGAGGAAAAATTGACAAACCGAAGTACCGTTTTGATTAGACTACACGTATGGCTTAGATGTATTGTGTGAAGTGACGTTCCTGACTATAGCTTATTATTATTATTTTTAATAGATACATGTTTTGCCAATCCAAAGTTCGATGCGCACGTAAACACCGATGTTTACGTAAATATTTACATAAAAAATAGATAATTTATTTTGGGGTAAGTATACCAATTAGACATTATACTTACCTATTGTATAAATCAACAACAGTATTTTCAAAAACAATGTGTTGTGTTGTTGTTCGTGCTTTGGATTGGCAGACATTTTAGAGGCTTTGGGACAATTTCTGAATATTATTATGTTCCAAAAAAGTATAAAATATCGACTATCGCTAAATAAATTAAAATCAATTCATTATTAATGTGCTTTAAAAGCATGGAATTCAAAGGGTAGTATAATAAAAATATAGTTTTCGGAATTGTCCCAATGCCGTTGGTTATAAAGTGTTGCCTAAGATAAATAGAACCAGAAACCCGGGGTATTGTGAATAAATTTATTACGAGTTTGATGCTTGTTTTATTTTTGCCTCCAGTATCCAGATCCAGTAGAATTAACTATTGTTACTACTTATACCTATAGAACCGGCAAGGTTTTTGCATCAAACAATAGAAGCGGAGCGTGAATCTCGCGACCTAAACGCGTAACGCTGAACGCGAACGCGAAGCGAAGCGGCGCGACGGTCCCAAGGCGTTCGCGTTCGCAACGAGATCGCCCACGTAGGACACTTCTATCGGTATCATATCAAGGATTGTTCGCCTACGTAGTACGGTGCGTAAGCGCCATTAATTTTTTCACATCACCTATTCGAAAAGGGAACTTTTCTTCCCTGCTAGGAGGGATCAAAGTGGCACTTTTCTGTTCAAGGACATTTTGTTGCCAGTATGAAATATTGACACAAAGACATATGAAATTAGTATGCAGATAATCGATTACAATTTCTTTATAATCGATTACGTGCATACAATTTTTCTAACTTAAATAATATTTTGTTGTAATTGTAAACAAAAAATTTAATTATGTAATTAACGTATTTTAAATTAATTAATATCATATTTAAATTAAGTAAATTAATTAATTAGCGTAATATTTACAAAGAAACGTATAAAAACTTTAGTTTAATAATTTAATTTTCATTTTGACATTTTAGGTCTCCTTAAACACAGCCATACTTGTCTATGCAATTTAAAAAGTTTATATTTAAAAAAAATTGTACAAATATTTCACAAAGCATTATGCGGTTCTGTATTCTGTATACATTTTGTAAATACTTAGTTTAAATCAATAATAATAGGCCTTTTCATCTGTGTCAGATGTTTTAAGCAGCATCCCGGTAACGACACTAATAATAATAAATATAAGTGGTATCAGTCTTCATAGTGTTCTTCCGAAGATTTGGTTCAAAGGGGTACATAATTATGAGCTGTAGGTACTTTTAATTTGTCACTACAGTCACGTCTGAAAATATCGATACGGACAAAGTGCCAGAAGTATGTACCTATACTAAGGTCGTGTACACATATTTTTGGCACTTTGTCCGTATCGATCTTTGCTTTAAATAATAATGTTTTGAAACCTAATGTTAGTATGTAATTTCCTCATAGGTGATGTGAAAAGCAGTATGTGTCACATGGTAGCAAAATTATTTTCACCTTGGGCGTTAACACTTGAATGTTAGAATCCCTCGCTACGCTCAGGATTCTATTATAGAATCCTTCGCTTCGTTTAGGATTCAACTGTACGCCCTCGCCGTAAATATGTCATTTTGCTCCCTTGTGACACAATCTACTATTTTAGTCTTACTTACGTCTTGGTCGCGTGGTACAGGTTGTGATTGCGATCGTCGATTTTTTGGAATCTGTGAACTAATAACGAACTCGCAATAACGTGCGTTTAGTTCAAGTTACTAGCTAACAAATGCGCACTGTTGCAAGCTCGCTAATAGTTAAGAGGTTTCAAAAAATTGACAATGACACAACTCTCCTCTGTCACAACTCACCTCGGTCTCCTTTAGCAGTTATTTTTTCACGCATTGTTATGCGTTACACCACCGCGCACCGCGCACCGCGCACCGCGCACCGCGCACCGCGCACCGCGCACCGCGCACCGCGCACCGCGCACCGCAACTCGCAAGGCACCGCGATACACTGCGTTAAGCCCGTTTAAGTCAGTGTCAATGTCAGTTTAAGATATGAGTGCTGCTACCCCATGAAGTTTACCTTTACCACTTTTAGTCGTCTATGTTGAGCAGTTGGTTGGTGGGTTCTAAAAATCGCTAATTATTTGTACGCATTTCCTTAATCTGACGGTTACAATGTCAAAATCGGGCGTTAAACTTGTGGTTTCTGGTGTACTGTAGGATATATATATACACTGTTAAAATATTTTGACATCTAAAACGGATTTCGCAATAATAAAAATGCTTTTATTTCATGATTACCACTATATTCAAAAAAATTGTATGGTACTATAATTAGTAAACATATGTGCCTTAGTGATAAATAAGTACAATATTTCCTAAATGTAAAATCAATGTAAGTGGCGTATCGTATGGCACAAACGTATTCTCACGCTGCGCCTTACGTAGGCAAACAATCGCAAACGCGAAGCGAAGCGGCGCGGTGCGGCGCGGTGCGGCGCGGCGGGCCCAAGGCGTTCGCGTTCGCAACAATGAGATCGCCCACGTCCCACGTAGGATACTTCTATAGGTATCAAAGGATTGATTCACCGCGCGCCGCGCCGCTTCGCGTTTGCGTGTTATTCGCCTGCGTCACCCGACGGTATGCCGCTCGCCGCTTGCATCAAATCCGCGGCCTTATGGAAACATACATAGTTCAGGCCCCGTAGCCAACACGCCAATCGCTAACGCTCCGTAGCGATCGAAACGCAACTGTCACTGTCGCACTAATATGGAAGATTGATAGAGAGACAAAGCGTTTCGTTGTCGAAGCGATAGCGATTGTCACCTTGGCCGGCAGATCCGGAAACAGTTACCAAATTGCGCCAAAATCTGCTATTTAACCTAAATACGAGCTAACAAATATTTCTAACAAATATTTCTACGTACTTCGATGCAATTATGAAACCTTACTTTACACTAATGATTGTGCAGATGAAAATTAAATGGATTTTTGAGAAATTCCGCGTCACGATCGGTGGGACAGCAATATATGCGCGTGCGATGTGCGATAGAGATAGAGATAGAAAATGGCGAAATGTACGAAACTATTCGTGCTTAGCGTCCTTACTCTATGCATATTTATAAATAATTCTCAATTCCATGACACTGCACGATTTATTGAAATATATACAAAAAAATACCTAATTTTAAATAATATACAGAAAATTTAAAATAGTTCGTGTTAATTGTACACATTGAGTAATTTTTATTTATTAGTAAAGTTAAGACAAAAATTGTTTATTTACCTATACACTAATAACACCAAACCTATTTCCTTAGGTAATAATTAATATACCGGTCTTTACTTTCGCGCCGCCGGCAAAACCTTATTACACTTTCGCGCAGCCGGGTAAAACCTTATTACACTTTCGCGCAGACAGGTAGAACCTTATTACACTTTCGCGCAGCCGGGTAATACCTTATTACACTTTCGCGCAGCCGGGTAAAACCTTATTACACTTTCTCGCAGCCGGGTAATACCTTATTACACTTTCGCGCAGCCGGGTAAAACCTTATAACACTTTCGCGCAGCCGGGTAATACCTTATTACACTTTCGCGCAGGCGGCTAATACCTTATTAGTAGAGATGCCCCGAATAGTGGTTTTGGCCGAATACCGACTATTCGGCCCCCTCTCTCTGGCGAAGCGCCGAATATTCGGAGACCGAATATTCCACATGACATATTATGAAATCTGTTCGCCAACAATGCAAAACGTTCGCTAAATATATAGGTATTTTTATTAAACAGAATTAATGAATGTAGTCAGGTCAGGGTCAATCAAATCAGACCCATGATAAAAATAAAATATTTTGTAATCAACAAATGCTCAAAAAAGGGTCTTCTTTAACAACTTTCCAAGAATACATTTTAAATATTAAATATACCTAGTATTCGGTAATTTTTATTGTGTAATTTTTCTGTTTAGGTAGGTGCAACAGATATTCGGTCTTCGGCCGAATAGTAGGCAACATTCGAACGAATATCGAATATTGGGCAAAATGGCCGAATAGGCCGAATACCGAATAGTTGCCGAATATTCGTGGCATCTCTACATTAGAGTCTATATAAGAGTCCGTGTAAGCTGACTGCACCGATTTGCATAGAACATAGGGAGGGTGTCATTATACGTATTATTTTCATAGAAATTAGACATTAAAGATGACATACCACACTTTGTTATTACACATGCCAAACAGAGTTCAATTTGATACGACTAAATGTGCACCAACTTTGACAGAACAAAGTGTGGTGTTGTCATTACTTAATAACGACATAATGTCCATAGAAATTTTACTTTTACGATGACACTGTCCTACTTTGTCTTAGCAATGTCCGTGCAGTCAGCTTGGTTTATTATTGGGTCATGCACATTTTATTATATGGTACATGATTTAAAATAGTATCTAAATCTAAAAATACGTAAAACTAATCTTAAAATAAATAACTACCCAGGTAGCAAAATGACGTCAGGGACGTCATAATGACGGCATTATTACGTCATAATGACGTCGCTGACGTCATAATGACGTATAAATGCTACTGGGGTAAAACCTATTCCCCTGCGGCATGGTGCCGTAGATGTCGTATTATATGGTTAAGTAATGTATTTTTCTGTAAGTACTTGACTCAAATAGGAAAACCCTGAAGCAAACCCTGATATATACCTATGTATATGTCTCGGGATTTAATTTTTATTGTATTGTCCACAGAAGAGATGTTTTTGTAAGAAAAATAATATTTTTCAGGATTTTTTTATAAACAATATTATCTTGATACTGTTATATACCCTTAAAATACAATATTTGTGTAGGTAAACAAATATAATTATAGCTTTCACCAATTATATTAAATTTATTGTACTTACAGCAAATATAATTATATTATTACAAAGTAAATATAAATACAATTTGAAAATCTTAAAATGTACATACAAAAATTACAAATTACCTATAGCTTTTTTGGGCTGTCTTAACAAATTACCGTTTTATTTAGTGAAAATTGATATAGATTATAAATATAACACTAGATTTTCATAGCATCTTTATGTATTACTTATATGTAAATTATAAAATCACGGTCCATAACTCTATATCCCGCGGTCGATATGTCAAGTGGTTAGCCTTACCCCGGTGATAGTCTTACCCCGCGTTACCTTATAATTACTTATTTATTTTATAAAGTTTTAAATTAAATTATAACATTTACTTACTCATTATACTTTAACACAGTAACATTAAGTATATGACATTTAGTAATTACGTAGATAGTCATAAATTGTAATTAATCTAAAACACCTTATAATACGAAACACTAGTAATTTAACATTTAGTATCATTATTCCACATAAACACATTTAGACAATTAGACATATAATTTTATAAAGTTATATTTCATAATGAGGGCTACCGTTTTTGTGCTCACCAGTTGGCGCCACTGTAGATGTAGGTCCAGAAAAACAGATCTCAAAATTCTTCTATGCTTATTTATGTTTTTTAAAATCAATACGTTCTAATATACACAAAGGTATTTAACGTCTAATTGTGTCATTTTTTCAACCTGTTTAATTTTTGCATGCATATATTTTAGTTGGCACTTTTTTTTAACCACTAACATTTTTTGAGCTTTATCTATTGTTTACCATGATTAATCAAAGACGGACAAAGATTTACCACAATTATGAATAAGGAGTGAAATTTCCCGATAAAAAAGCTTGAAACTTCTATGCATTTGACATTTTGAAAGACCTCCATCTACACTAGCGCCCCTAGCGGCGAAATTAAACGCGGTAGCCCTCATTAAGTCCTCACTCATTAGATTTGTAGGTACACAGTCGACGACAAAGATATTTTTACACTTCGTATACAAAAGCGCGCGTTTTTTGTAAGGTGCAAAAATTTAAACATATGTGCCATTTTCAATCAAAAGGGTACTTATTCGGTTATCAATAAGGCGTTATTTCCATACAGCTTGAATTTGAAATCAACCTTATTGACAAGCGACAATGTGGTACCTTTTGGTTGAAAATGTCACATATCTTTGTCTTGTCATATCTCTAATATTTATTAGTCCACGATGTGTTAAATCGTATGGGTTGTCATGGAAACACACTATAGTTATTTACGATACAAGTGCGGAAAAGAGGAACTTCGAAACGAGTGGCGATAAATTAAAACACGACCGCAGGGAGTGTTTTAAATCGACACGAGTTGCGAATTACCTATTCGCACGTGTATCGAACAACGTTTTACAGTACATATGGCCCTTTAAACTTTCGACATAGCACAAAAAGTGCTCTTTACGCACTATTGTAAATATTATTTACAGTACAGTACATATGGTGCTACTTTCTCGCACTAGTGCGTAAAGAGCTCTTTTTGTGCATATGTCGAAAGTTTAAAGGGCCATATGTACTGTAAAACGTTGTTCGATACACGTGCGAATAGGTAATTCGCAACTCTTGTCGATTTAAAACACTCCCTGCGGTCGTGTTTTAATTTATCGCCACTCGTTTCGAATTTCCTCTTTTCCGCACTTGTAACGAAAATGACTATATTAGCCTAATACCGTTCGAAAAATAGGCCTCTTCTGTATCTATTTTTTCACTTATTGAAAATCGTATATGTATGCTGTTGATATATGTTGCTCTGTTATAGATTTATAGATATAACTATATTTGTTCAAATCCGAGTCTATTCGCGTTAAATATATTGGTAATTTACACGGTTAATGTGTAAAAAAATATCAAAATGTATGCTTCATGTACAGTCGCCATCTGATATATCGGAGCGGCCGAGAGACTCAAAAATATCTGAACACGCACCAAGCGCCATGACAATAGAGGCGTGTTCAGATATTTGTGAGCACCTCGGCTGCTCCGATATATCTGATGGCGACTGTACGAGTAATAGGTTGGTGGATCAACTGTTTAGTGTTCCTCGTTGGCGCAGCATTACAGTTTTTTTGTCCCTTGGACAATCACTCTTGAAATACCCAGGTAGCAGTGACGTCAGCGACGTCATAATGACGTAATAATGACGTCATAAAGACGTCTCTGACGTCATAATGACGTATAAATGCTACCTGGGTACAGATTTTATGGTACATAACAAGCATTTTTGTGGTAATCTTATGCCATTTCTAGTATAACAGGCCACTGAGCATGTTAGTAAATCGTTCATACAATATCTCTTCGAACAAACTGTGCTAGAGTTAGACCAAGAAAAGTCTGCAACGATTTTGATAGCATTCGCAGTGCAATTCTTATTTTAAACGTCAAACTTCTATGAAATTATGACGTATAAATAAACACTTGCACTGCGTATGCTTTCAAAATCGTTGCAGAGTTTTCTTGGTCTAACTCTAGTAAAGCCTGACCAATATATGATCATTGTCAAGAGGGCGCTGTTATTCTCATGTATGGAGTGACAGTTCAGTATAGTATGAAAAAATTAGTTCCAGTAAAATTCCGCAACATGGCGCGTGATCATATATTACTGGTCAGGCTTTAGTGGCTTTACCTATTATACCTTGGATGAGGGGCAGGATAACATCACAAAAAAAGTTGATCCACCAACAGGTGCCGTGGAGCCGCCATGAAGGTCGTAGAGGTTAAACACTGCGAAGGCTCCATAATAGAACAAAAATAAAAACTATAAAGACAGTAACGCCTGCGAAAAATGAAAGTAGACATTTACATTCGATTTCATCTTGATTACTCTCTTCGTCATCGTTCTGACTTGCAGTCTCTGTTTGTACTGCTACGGAAACTAGTTCTATTGAGTCAGTATTTTGGTTGTCATATTCGGTACTGATCCCGTAATTAGCTAGGGAATAATCCATTTCTGTGCATGCGTGGTATTTTCAACCACGACTTATGTAAGTGTAAACTTTAGCTTCTTGCTAAGCACTCTCAGAATGAGGAACGCTGCGTTTTCAACAACGTAAATCTAATTCTATAACAATTGATTCAACAAACGTCAGTATATTGGCCTATCGTTGAAACGTTTTGACTATAGTGCTTCGGAATTCAATATGTGCTCGGTTACTTCTTAGCGCCACCCGGGGTACACGTGCAGGGGGTTGGGGCAATACCTGCGGACGTGAGTAACATCATCCCCCAACATGGGATATTTTTATCCATTAGGTCTCTGTCGACCTGTCCTAAGCTTATGACACAGTATTCGTATCAATGCGACATATACTTATAAAAATATTACTGTCCGTGGCCAACGAATTACTGCTCTAAGAACAGTAACAACCAATATGTTAAATAACATTTGTCGTTTTAAAACAAAGGTGATAATTTCGTCCAAGATAACTAATGGGCTTCCACAAGGTCCATCTCTATGATCAGTATTAGGATATGTACTTTTCAACCTCTATACACACTAGAGAATTTGGTTCATTAGTGCCGATGGTACCTACCACTCTGGCTAACAGCATGTGCCTAACTTAACCCGTAACAACCAAAGCGGATAAATTAAGTGTAAGTACCTATAAGTACAATACCGATCAACATCTATTTTTGTAGACAATATTATTCAAGATCATAATATAATCCTTATAACTGTGGAAACTATGTATAGATCTAACCCAATTTATAAAACACAAAAACTTCCGATAGAAATAAGTGGATAGATTAATTAAGAAACACTTTGGACTTACACGGAAATAACATGTCTAGTCACTTTTTTCGGAAAATGAGATTTTAATCTCGAATTGCAGAGCTCTTAATCAATTATTACTTACATCTTCTGTTACCACTGGTAATAAATAATAATAATAACACAGCTTTATTATTACGTTAAGAAAACCTGATCACGGAATAAAAGTACATTTTTACATCGTTCTAAACTTTGAAAACGCGATTACTCAAAATGTTACTAAAGTGACAAGACATGTCCTTTCCGTGTACACTAACTAGATATAGGGCAATGGCCAAATCTGTTCCGTTCCCGTCAGCAGGGAAACCGCGAGCAGGTAAGTTTCGGCTGGAACTCGTCCGTGTTCCACTTCCCGCAGTCAGCAAGTGGCTAACGTTCCTGTTGCCGCCTTTAGCCACTTGCTGCCCGTTAAAAAAACGAATAAATGGGTCAAAAATGTACCGAAAATATATTACTTTTGTTTTCTTTCCCATCACGGAACATGGGTGTTCCGAACATTTGGGAGGCGTGCGCGGAGCCGAATCCGACACGTAGAACCTTTTTGGAAACATTTTGTAAAATTCGTAAAGTACATGATTAACACCAAAAAATTGCATCATCCGTCAGCAAAAATCTGAACTGCATTGAAGTTTACGGTTAAGGACTTAAGCTGGACCCTTCTACTTTAAAATAAAGTTTTTGATTGCTGAGGGCCTCTGCCCCTTGTATATTCGAGAGATAGAGAGGCAGATAAAGAAATTTCAATTTGCGATTTTCGCGATACCCTATTTTTTTAACTATATGTAATATGCATCGTTGCTCTCTCGTTACCGATCGGAAATCTTACATTATAAACTAAGGAAAAAGAATACTAAAGACGTATAAGATGCCGTGGGTTCAGCCAGCAAAGTTTTTGAAAAATCGTAGCGCTTTTTTAGATCATATTAATAGGGTTGCGAAAAATATGAATAGAAATCTTGAGATTTCTCTAGGAACTTTATCGAAGCGAAACCCGATTAAGGAGGACTTACGTTAGACCGGGCCGTGTCTGGGCCGGAGCTTCCGGCGCTTCGTTTTCGATGGAAAGCATCACGTGATCACCTGTCATGTCATAGAAAAGTAAGCGCCGGAAGCTCCGGCCCGGTCTAACGTGGTGAACGTGAGTCATCCTTTAAACAACTTTCGCTTGTTAGAAAATAATCACGAACATAGGTCTAGAACGCACCATTGTGTAATTATTTTTCCAAAAAACCTATTATAATGAAAATAGGTTCTAAAAATTCGTAAGTTTTGTTTCTTATCAAACTCATCGATTACTTTTCAAAAACATTGGTATCCGCATCCGCGATCCCGGGCACGCAGGGCTGTCCGCTCAATGCTCAGCGAGCTGCGACCTGAACTCACGGCACCGTAAGTACGCGCCTAATCTGGTCTGTTAATCAGCAGGGTTACCTCGAGCAGGTGAGATTAGACTTGAACGACTAAGGTGTTACCGTCCCAAATAGTACTAAAGATACGGGGGTTTACAATTGGCCAAATGGGTGGATCATCTATTTTTTGTTGTCATTTTTTTGTCACGGGACAATAGTAGGTATATACCTCGTTTTTTTAGCATTAGAAAAGGCTACAGGATCTTGACGTATCTTTTTATTGAACTTACTACAATTATAAGATCAATCAAGAAGTTTGAAGGAACTGTCTTAGACGTCTCATCATTTGACGCGAGAGGTATAATATTACTTTATCTTTTCGTTAAAGCCTGACCAGTAATATATGATCATTGTCAACAAGAGGGCGCTGTTATTCTTATGTATGTAGTGACAGTTCAGTATAGTATGAAAAAATTAGTTCCAGTAAAATTCCGTAACATGGCGCGTGATCATATATTACTGATGGTCAGGCTTTACAAGCCCTTTACTTAATGGGCAATCTTGATATTAAGCATTTTAGTAGAACGGGTCATTTCTTCTTACAAACGTACACTGACATGAATGACATGATAGATGATAGTTATACGATTATGAATCATTTATTTAGTTATCGTGCATGTATTGGATCGGGCGACACGCACGATAACTAAATAATTCTGATGTCAGTGCAATTTCGAATTGGTCTTTTAGTCACTATAGTCCCGTGTTCACTCCAGGGTAACGCAACCATGGCAATGAGTGAAAATAAAATGTTGATTCACCCAGATAAGTATAAGTTTGACTTATAGTTTGTCAAAGTTTCAAACATTTTTTGTTCTTATTTACGGACAGCTTGGTTTGACCAACAATATTTATATTCTTGTACAGTACGTCTCAGAACACAAACATAAAAGTTTTAAAGCTCTCGCCGTAATTACACAGATTGTATTTTTTATTAGTGCACTCATTTTTTAACGATACAGAATTGATAATGGCAAAATAATTATAGTTTTTTCAAAAATTCTTCTTTATTTGTTTTTTAATATAACTTTATAAATTAGGGGACCAAGTCTCCCATAGAACCATGTCTCCCTTGATGGTTTAATGCTAATCTGCCCATTGAATAATACTGGCAAATTATAAAATATTAATGTAACAATGACAGTGAGAATAATTGTGACCGACGTGCGGCTACCGGATGCTATTGCCATGACTGACTGATTTCTGGCGTAGGCGCAGCATCTGGTCGGTGCCCGTTGAACACACGGAGGGCGATTGGATAAGCGTTGTCGAACGTGAGTGCGAGAACATCGAACCTATGAGGGCTATCACCATCAGCTCAGCCCCGACGACGTAAGTTGTGCCATCCGTACGGCCCAGAACTGGAAAAGTCCAGGACCGGACGGATTGCACAACTTCTGGCTAAAATGGTTTCGGTGCTCGCACGCACGGTTGGCAACGCAGTTCCAACAAGCCCTAGAGCTCGGTTCCCTCCCACCTTCCCTAACAACTGGTAAACATAAATGGTAGACTGCGAAAAGGACTTATCACCATTAACATCTTTTATATTTTTACCTCGTCTGACAATAAATTATTTATTTTTATTTATATTTCTGAACAAAACGTTAAAATTTATGTTTTCGGTTAAATTTCATCAGTATAAGCTAAAATACTGGGTTCGTGTGAAAAGGTGCCTAATTACCAAGACAAAAGTACATTTGTTCTTATCTTTTTTTAAGTTCTCCGAGACGTACATTACAATGATAATCCAATCAATCCAAAAGGTTAGCAATTTGCTAATTATAAACCCCCGAGGTTAAAGTACAGAAAACCCCGTGACATCGAGTGGCCAAAATACAGTTCATTTAGAAGTTTCAAAAGAAAAGGGTTTCTGCAATGATATTATAAATATAGATATGGCATACCCTAACAAGCGAAAAAAATGCTTCCAATGTCATGGTAGTACACACTCACAATATGTTTATTGTTTACCAGCATTCATGAAAAGCGTAAAAGAGAAGGCATAATTAAAAGAACACCTAAGTAAAAAGAAGAACTTGTGTTTGTCACTTACGTGTCATAGTTAAAGTCGAAGGACAAACACAAACAGCAAAGAGAAAGAGCAAACTATACAATCGTCACAAGTGCTGCAATTTTGGAGCGCGTATAACCTAACCATACATTGACGTATAAAAAATCGGTATAATATTACTTGTATATACTATGTCTATGAAGTATAATAAGTTGATCATTGTATGAACGTCAAAATTTGTAACAACAAAAGGAATTATTAAATACCAGGAAATTACGATTTTACTAGACTGATACTCGCCTGGTATTCTGTTTTAATATTTACCAATAGAACTTACTGAAAGAAATATATATGCCATTCTTTTTTACTTTGCCAGTTCTCGTTTAGAACGAGCGTGAGTTGCGAGACTGAGCGCAAAGCCCAAAACACCCATTGCCCAAGCCGCCTCTCGGGCACGGTTTTTGTGGGGATGTAGGGCAATTTTTTTCGGCTGATTGTTAAAAAAAATCAGTTAATTAATGTATCTATGTATCTACAGTTATAATATCATTGGGTTTCTGTAAAATTTAGCCACTCGTTGTCCTTACTATGCCATTTTTAGACAAAAAAATCGTGTTTCACGAGATCTTTTTGTATGGCAACTATAATACACTCGTATATAAGTATATATTAAACATATGATAATGTTTACTTAGTCTTAACCATTAAAAGTACTTATGACTACTATCTCTTTCTAGTCTTTAAAATATACTTTTGGACTACTTAAATAGCATTATTTTTATTATTTGCGTGTTTTATTATTTTTTTGTATTTTTCTGCCTTTAAAATGGAATATAATAGGACTTGCCAAATTGGCTTATTAAGATAACGCCATTCTTATGTTATTTTTAAATTTAATCAGTTTCCTGTTCAGCAATTGCAATATAAAAAGACAATAAATCAAGTTAATCACAATTAAATACCAAAAGACACAAAAAACCCCATTTACGACTACTCTATCTCTTTCCAGTCCTTAAAATAAACTACTTAAATAGCATTTTTTTGCGTTTTATAATTTTTTTGTATTTTTCTGCCTTAAAATCGAATATAATAATAGGACTAATATTAGGACTTGCCGAATAGTCTTATTAAGATAACTTAACTTTATTCTTATGCTATGATTAAAGTAATTTTTAGTCTCTAAAAGTGGTAGATAAATTTATTTATAATAACGCATAGTTATCGTGAAATAGACTTAAACAAACTACACTCGCTTAGTTATATGCGTCCGTTCTCCCCTTTGAGACCGTTAAACCTCCAAAACATAAACACTTTATGATACCACCTATATTATTATAGCCTACCTTACCTATATTGTTACCTCGTATATTTATATTATGGTCACATGACTTTATTACATGATGTTGTTGTTGTTGTGTTTGATTGAGGTCACATGACTTTTTGTCGTTGCTAATATTTTTTTAATCTAATTGTTAAACATTTATTATAGGTATTATTACCATTTTTTTTTAGTTTTTACTTTTATCCTTTTATGTTTTTTTTTGTCTTACGTCAATGTATTAATCTAAAATTCCGACCCCCATACACTCAAAAGCCGTAGAAAAAAATTCACTACATAAAGTGTAGTCACACTGTACCTATCAATGTGATGCTTAAATTATTACCTAATAATAGTCAGTTAGTACCTACTTAGTAATATATTAAAGCCATAATCCAAATACATGATTTCTACAGAAAATCTACTTAAATACGTTAATATACTTATTTATATCTTAACTATTTTTACATATTTACAATATTTTCCACGATGATGACACAGGTGTACCTCCTGATGGTAAGTGAACACCGAAGCCAATGTGGTCTTGCAACTCTATAAACCCAGACGAGCCACAGCGGGAGTTCCGTCATAAGGGCTTTTTTTAATGTTTTGGATTTGCCTTGTTCGTCAGTTTTTGATAAAATTAAATAGACGGGTCAAAATTATTTTCGTTGTCTTGTTTCAGACCACTGTCACGCTTGTATTGTTGTATTTTATCGAATAAATAAAAAAAGACGAGTGCTATTGAATAACTTTTTAGCTGTAGATTACATTTTACGTGAAAAAAATTAAAAACTAAATTTCATCTCTTACAAAAAGCTCCACTCCGTCACATTTTTTGGGAACAAATGTTATCGAAAACTGACGAAAATAAAAATACAACAATAAAAAAAATAAAAATTAATTAGTTTCAGATAGCTGAGATCCATAAATTTTTAGTTACAAGACAATAAATTAAAAATAATGACAATAAAATTAAACGTAAAATTCCGTAAAAAAAATATGAGATTTTTCAGGGGTATTCACACTTTGTCTGTTCTGATTCGGTGCAGTTAGCTTAGACTGGCTTTTGGCTGTGGCCTTGTGCAAGGAGGCGCTACCCTATAGGGCTTCAGAGGGCTTACCACGAAAAATTAATATCAATATTTCGTTATGTTGGCACAATAGACGTTTGATTTTCTTTTTCGCGGTAGGCCCTCCGATTCGAGCGAGATGACATTCCGCCATGCCCTATCGTGGTGTTGGACGTAGTTTAAGGACATACCCGGGTCCGAATTTTCTTAAATATTTAAATTTGAAATAAAATATTTCTATTTTTTAATTTACACTGAATACTATTTTCGCGTGATATATCCACGGGTCAAAAATGTACCGAAAACATATTACTTTTGTATGTCTTTCCCATCACGGAACATAGGTGTTCCGAACATTTGGGAGGCGTACGTGGAGCCGAAGCCGAAATGACATCATCCGACAGCAAAAATCTGAACTGCTTTAAAGTCTAAGGCCAAGGACTTAAGCTGGACCCTTCTAATTTCAAATAAAGTTTTTGATTGCTGAGGGCCTCTGCCTCTATCGCTCGTGTATATTCGAGCGATAGACAGATAAAGAAATTTCGATTTGCGATTTTCGCGATACCCTATTTTCTAACTATATGTAATATGCATCGTTGCTCTCTCGTTACCGATCGGAAATCTTACATTATAAACTAAGGAAAAAGAATACTAAAGACGTATAAGATGCCGTGGGTTCAGCCAGCAAAGTTTTTGAAAAATCGTAGCGCTTTTTTAGATCATATTAATAGGGTTGCGAAAAATATGAATAGAAATCTTGAGATTTCTCTAGGAACTTTATCGAAGCGAAACCCGATTAAGGAGGACTTACGTTAGACCGGGCCGTGTCTGGGCCGGAGCTTCCGGCGCTTCGTTTTCTATGGAAAGCATCACGTGATCACCGGTCATGTCATAGAAAAGTAAGCGGCGGAAGCTCCGGCCCGGTCACGGCCCGGTCTAGTTGTGAACGTGAGTCATCCTTTAAAAAACTTTCGCTTGTTAGAAAATAATCACGAACATAGGTCTAGAACGCACCATTGTGTAATTATTTTTCCAAAAAACCTATTATAATGAAAATAGGTTCCAAAAATTCGTAAGTTTTGTTTCTTATCAAACTCATCGATTACTTTTCAAAAACATTGGTATCCGCATCCGCGATCCCGGGCACGCACGGCTGTCCGCTCAGTGCTCAGCGAGCTGCGACCTGAACTCACGGCACCGTAAGTACTAAGTACGCGCCTAATCTGGTCTGTTAATCAGCAGGGTTACCTCGAGCAGGTGAGATTAGACTTGAACGACTAAGGTGTTTCCGTCCCAAATAGTACTAAAGACACGGGGGTTTACAATTGGCCAAATGGGTGGATCAACTATTTTTTGTTGTCATTTTATTTTGTCACGGGACAATAGTAGGTATATACCTCGTTTTTTTAGCATTAGAAAATGCTAGGATCTTGACGTATCTTTTTATTGAACTTACTATAATTATAAGATCAATCAAGAAGTTTGAAGGAACTGTCTTAGACATCATTTGACGCGAGAGGTATAATATTACATTATCTTTTCGTTAAAGCCTGACTAGTAATATATGATCATTGTTAAGAGGGCGCTTATACTCATGTATGTAGTGACAGTTCAGTATAGTATGAAAAAATTAGTTCCAGTAAAATTCCGTAACATTATGGCGCGTGATCATATAGGTATATTACTGATGGTCAGGCTTTACAAGCCCTTTACTTAATGGGCAATCTTGATACTAAGCATTTTAGTAGAACGGGTCATTTCTTCTTACAAACGTACACTGACATGATAGATGATAGTTATACGAGTATGAATCATTTATTTAGTTATCGTGCATGTATTGGAGCGGGCGACACGCACGATAACTAAATAACATGATTCAAATATCATTCTGATATCTGATATCATTCAGTGCAATTTCGAATTGGTCTTTTAGTCACTATTGTCCCGTGTCCACTCCAGCAGCGGTATCTTGGTCGCGTTTTTGTCACTTGTCATATCATGCGTCACCTTCGCACTTACGTACTTGTTAGAGCGTGACAGGTATGGTGACAAATGATAGACAGCCGTCCATCTTAACCCCGCTGGGTAACGCAACCATGGCAATGAGTGAAAATAAAATGTTGATTCACCCACATAGGTATAAGTTTGACTTATAGTTTGTCAAAGGACTGTCTCATTTCAAACATTTTTTGTTCTTATTTACTGACAACTTTGTTTGACCAACTATATTTATATTCTTGTACAGTACGTCTCAAAACACAAACATAAAAGTTTTAAAGCTCTCGCCGTAATTACACAGATTGTAAGTTTTATTAGTGCACTAATTTTTTAACGATACAGAATTGTTAATGGCAAAATAATTATAGTTTTTTCAAAAATTCTTCTTTATTTGTTTTTTAATATAACTTTATAAATTAGGGGACCAAGTCTCCCATAGGACCATGTCTCCCTTGATGGTTTAATGCTAATCTGTCCAATGAATAATACTGGCAAATTATAAAATATTAATGTAACAATGACAGTGAGAATAATTATGACCGACGTGCGGCTACCGGATGCTATTGCCATGACTGACTGATTTCTGGCGTAGGCGCAGCATCTGATCGGTGCCCGTTGAACACACGGAGGGCGATTGGATAAGCGTTGTCGAACGTGAGTGCGAGAACATCGAACCTATGAGGGCTATCACCATCAGCTCAGCCCCGACGACGTAAGTTGTGCCATCCGTACGGCCCAGAACTGGAAAAGTCCAGGACCGGACGGATTGCACAACTTCTGGCTAAAATGGTTTCGGTGCTCGCACGCACGGTTGGCAACGCAGTTCCAACAAGCCCTAGAGCTCGGTTCCCTCCCACCTTCCCTAACAACTGGTAAACATAAATGGTAGACTGCGAAAAGGACTTATCACCATTAACATCTTTTATATTTTAACCTCGTCTGACAATAAATTATTTATTTTTATTTTTATTTCTGAACTAAACGTTAAAATTTATGCTTTCGGTTAAATTTCATCAGTATAAGCTAAAATACTGGGTTAGTATGAAAAGGTGCCTAATTACCAAGACAAAAGTATATTTGTTCTTAGAGACGTACATTACAATGATAATCCAATCTATACAAAAGGTTAGCAATTTGCTAATTATAAACCCCCGAGGTTAAAGTACAGAAAACCCCGTGACTTCGAGTGGCTAAAATACAGTTCATTTAGAAGTTTCAAAAGAAAAGGGTTTCTGCAATGATATTATAAATATAGATATGGCATACCCTAACAAGCGAAAAAAATGCTTCCAACGTCATGGTAGCACACATTCACAATATGTTTATTGTTTACCAGCATTCACGAAAAGCGTAAAAGAGAAGGCATAATTAAAAGAACACCTAAGTAAAAAGAAGAACTTGTGTTTGTCACTTACGTGTCATAGTTAAAGTCGAACGACAAACACAAACAGCAAAGACAAAGAGCAAACTATACAATCGTCACAAGTGCTGCAATTTTTGAGCGCGTATAACCAAACCAAACATTGACGTATAAAAAATCGGTATAATTACTTGTATATACTATGTCTATGAAGTATAATAAGTTGATCATTGTATGAGCGTCAACATTTGTAACAACAAAAGGAATTATTAAATACCATGAAATTACGATTTTACTAGACTGATACTCGCCTGGTATTCTGTTTTAATATTTACCAAAAGAACTTACTGAAAGAAATATATATGCCATTCTTTTTTACTTTGCCAGTTGTCGTTTGACAGTTGTCGTTTAAAACGAGCGTGAGTTGCGAGACTGAGCGCAAAGCCCACAATACCCAAAAGCAAAAGCCCATTGCCCAAGCCGCCTCTCGGGCACGGTTTTTGTGGGGATGTTATGTAGAGCCATTTTTTTCGGCTGATTGTTAAAAAAAAACAGTTAATTAATGTATCTATGTATCTACAGTTATAATATCATTGGGTTTCTGTAAAATTTAGCCACTCGTTGTCCTTACTATGCCATTTTTAGACAAAAAAATCGTGTTTCACGAGATCTTTTTGTATGGCAACTATAATACACTCGTATATAAGTATATATTAAACATATGATAATGTTTACTTAGTCTTAACCATTAAAAGTACTTATGACTACTATCTCTTTCTAGTCTTTAAAATATACTTTTGGACTACTTAAATAGCATTATTTTTATTATTTGCGTGTTTTATTATTTTTTTGTATTTTTCTGCCTTTAAAATGGAATATAATAGGACTTGCCAAATTGGCTTATTAAGATAACGCCATTCTTATACTATGATTAAAGTTCTTTTAGTCTCATAAAGTAATGCGTTAATAATATAAATTAAAAATATAATATTAAAAAGATTTACCTCTAGAGCGGGGTTATTTTTAAATTTAATCAGTTTCCTGTTCAGCAATTGCAATATAAAAAGACAATAAATCAAGTTAAACACAAATAAATACCAAAAGACACAAAAAACCCCATTTATGACTACTCTATCTCTTTCCAGTCCTTAAAATTAACTACTTAAATAGCATTTTTTTGCGTTTTATAATTTTTTTGTATTTTTCTGCCTTCAAATCGAATATAATAATAGGACTAATATTAGGACTTGCCGAATAGTCTTATTAAGATAACTTAACTTTATTCTTATGCTATGATTAAAGTAATTTTTAGTCTCTAAAAGTGGTAGATAAATTTATTTATAATAACGCATAGTTATCGTGAAATAGACTTAAACAAACTACACTCGCTTAGTTATATGCGTCCGTTCTCCCCTTTGAGACCGTTAAACCTCCAAAACATAAACACTTTATGATACCACCTATATTATTATAGCCTACCTTACCTATATTGTTACCTCGTATATTTATATTATGGTCACATGACTTTATTACATGATGTTGTTGTTGTTGTGTTTGATTGAGGTCACATGACTTTTTGTCGTTGCTAATATTTTTTTAATCTAATTGTTAAACATTTATTATAGGTATTATTACCATTTTTTTTTAGTTTTTACTTTTATCCTTTTATGTTTTTTTTGTCTTACGTCAATGTATTAATCTAAAATTCCGACCCCCATACACTCAAAAGCCGTAGAAAAAAATTCACTACATAAAGTGTAGTCACACTGTACCTATCAATGTGATGCTTAAATTATTACCTAATAATAGTCAGTTAGTACCTACTTAGTAATATATTAAAGCCATAATCCAAATACATGATTTCTACAGAAAATCTACTTAAATACATTAATATACTTATTTATATCTTAACTATTTTTACATATTTACAATATTTTCCACGATGATGACACAGGTGTACCTCCTGATGGTAAGTGAACACCGAAGCCAATGTGGTCTTGCAACTCTATAAACCCAGACGAGCCACAGCGGTAGTTCCGTCATAAGGGCTTTTTTAATGTTTTGGATTTGCTTTGTTCGTCAGTTTTTGATAAAATTAAATAGACGGGTCAAAATTATTTTCGTTGTCTTGTTTCAGACCACTGTCACGCTTGTATTGTTATATTTTATCGAATAAATAAAACAGACGAGTGCTATTGAATAACTTTTTAGCTGTAGATTACATTTTCCGTGAAAAAAATTAAAAACTAAATTTCATCTCATACAAAAAGCTCCACTCCGTCACATTTTTTGGGAACAAATGTTATCGAAAACTGACGAAAATAAAAATACAACAATAAAAAAAATAAAAATTAATTAGTTTCAGATAGCTGAGATCCATAAATTTTTAGTTACAAGACAATAAATTAAAAATAATGACAATAAAATTAAACGTAAAATTCCGTAAAAAAAATATGAGATTTTTCAGGGGTATTCACACTTTGTCTATTCTGATTCGGTGCAGTTAGCTTAGACTGGCTTTTGGCTGTGGCCTTGTGCAAGGAGGCGCTACCCTATAGGGCTTCAGAGGGCTTACCACGAAAAATTAATATCAATATTTCGTTATGATGGCACAATAGACGTTTGATTTTCTTTTTCGCGGTAGGCCCTCCGATTCGAGCGAGATGACATTCCGCCATGCCCTATCGTGGTGTTGGACGTAGTTTAAGGACATACCCGGGTCCGAATTTTCTTAAATATTTAAATTTGAAATAAAATATTTCTATTTTTTAATTTACACTGAATACTATTTTCGCGTTATATATCCACGGGTCAAAAATGTACCGAAAATATATTACTTTTGTATGTCTTTCCCATCACGGAACATAGGTGTTCCGAACATTTGGGAGGCGTACGTGGAGCCGAAGCCGAAATGACATCATCCGACAGCAAAAATCTGAACTGCTTTAAAGTCTAAGGCCAAGGACTTAAGCTGGACCCTTCTAATTTCAAATAAAGTTTTTGATTGCTGAGGGCATCTGCCTCTATCGCTCTTGTATATTCGAGCGATAGGCAGATAAAGAAATTTCGATTTGCGATTTTCGCGATACCCTATTTTCTAACTATATGTAATATGCATCGTTGCTCTCTCGTTACCGATCGGAAATCTTACATTATAAACTAAGGAAAAAGAATACTAAAGACGTATAAGATGCCGTGGGTTCAGCCAGAAAAGTTTTTGTAAAATCGTAGCGCTTTTTTAGATCATATTAATACGGTTGCGAAAAATATGAATAGAAATCATGAGATTTCTCTAGGAACTTCATCGAAGCGAAACCCGATTAAGGATGACTCACGTTAGACCGGGCCGTGTCTGGGCCGGAGCTTCCGGCGCTTCGTTTTCTATGGAAAGCATCACGTGATCACCTGTCATGTCATAGAAAAGTAAGCGCCGGAAGCTCCGGCCCGGTCACGGCCCGGTCTAACGTGGTGAACGTGAGTCATCCTTTAAACAACTTTCGCTTGTTAGAAAATAATCACGAACATAGGTCTAGAACGCACCATTGTGTAATTATTTTTCCAAAAAACCTATTATAATGAAAATAGGTTCTAAAAATTCGTAAGTTTTGTTTCTTATCAAACTCATCGATTACTTTTCAAAAACATTGGTATCCGCATCCGCGATCCCGGGCACGCACGGCTGTCCGCTCAGTGCTCAGCGAGCTGCGACCTGAACTCACGGCACCGTAAGTACTAAGTACGCGCCTAATCTGGTCTGTTAATCAGCAGGGTTACCTCGAGCAGGTGAGATTAGACTTGAACGACTAAGGTGTTTCCGTCCCAAATAGTACTAAAGACACGGGGGTTTACAATTGGCCAAATGGGTGGATCAACTATTTTTTGTTGTCATTTTTTTTGTCACGGGACAATAGTAGGTATATACCTCGTTTTTTTAGCATTAGAAAAGGCTAGGATCTTGACGTATCTTTTTATTGAACTTACTACAATTATAAGATCAATCAAGAAGTTTGAAGGAACTGTCTTAAACATCATTTGACGCGAGAGGTATAATATTACATTATCTTTTCGTTAAAGCCTGACCAGTAATATATGATCATTGTCAAGAGGGCGCTTATACTCATGTATGTAGTGACAGTTCATTATAGTATGAAAAAATTAGTTCCAGTAAAATTCCGTAACATTATGGCGCGTGATCATATATTACTGATGGTCAGGCTTTACAAGCCCTTTACTTAATGGGCAATCTTGATACTAATCATTTTAGTAGAACGGGTCATTTCTTCTTACAAACGTACACTGACATGATAGATGATAGTTATACGAGTATGAATCATTTATTTAGTTATCGTGCATGTATTGGAGCGGGCGACACGCACGATAACTAAATAACATGATTCAAATATCATTCTGATATCTGATATCATTCAGTGCAATTTCGAATTGGTCTTTTAGTCACTATTGTCCCGTGTCCACTCCAGCAGCGGTATCATGGTCGTGTTTTTGTCACTTGTCATATCATGCGTCACTTTCGCACTTACGTACTTGTCGGTGCCCGTTGAACACACGGAGGGCGATTGGATAAGCGTTGTCGAACGTGAGTGCGAGAACATCGAACCTATGGGGGCTATCACCATCAGCTCAGCCCCGACTACGTAAGTTGTGCCATCCATACGGCCCAGAACTGGAAAAGTCCAGGACCGGACGGATTGCACAACTTCTGGCTAAAATGGTTTCGATGCTCGCATGCACGGTTGGCAACGCAGTTCCAACAAGCCCTAGAGTTTGGTCCCCTTCCACCTTCCCTAACAACTGGTAAACATAAATGGTAGACTGCGAAAAGGACTTATCACCATTAACATCTTTTATATTTTTACGTCGTCTGACTATAAATTATTTATTTTTATTTATATTTCTGAACTAAACGTTAAAATTTATGCTTTCGGTTAAATTTCATCAGTATAAGCTAAAATACTGGGTTAGTATGAAAAGGTGCCTAATTACCGAGACAAAAGTACATTTGTTCTTATCTTTTTTTAAGTTCTCCGAGACGTACACTACAATGATAATCCAATCAATCCAAAAGGTTAGCAATTTGCTAATTATAAACCCCCTAGGTTAAAGTACAGAAAACCCCGTGACATCGAGTGGCCAAAATACAGTTCATTTAGAAGTTTCAAAAGAAAAGGGTTTCTGCAATGATATTATAAATATAGATATGGCATACCCTAACAAGCGAAAAAAATGCTTCCAACGTCATGGTAGCACACACTCACATTATGTTTATTGTTTACCAGCATTCATGAAAAGCGTAAGAGAGAAGACATAATTAAAAGAACACCTAAGTTAAAAGAAGAACTTGTGTTTGTCACTTACGTGTCATAGTTAAAGTCGAAGGACAAACACAAACAGCAAAGAGAAAGAGCAAACTATACAATCGTCACAAGTGCTGCAATTTTGGAGCGCGTATAACCTAACCATACATTGACGTATAAAAAATCGGTATAATATTACTTGTATATACTATGTCTATGAAGTATAATAAGCTGATCATTGTATGAACGTCAAAATTTGTAACAACAAAAGGAATTATTAAATACCAAGAAATTACGATTTTACTAGACTGATACTCGCCTGGTATTCTGTTTTAATATTTACCAATAGAACTTACTGAAAGAAATATATATGCCATTCTTTTTTACTTTGCCAGTTGTCGTTGGACAGTTGTCGTTTAAAACGAGCGTGAGTTGCGAGACTGAGCGCAAAGCCCAAAATACCCAAAAGCAAAAGCCCATTGCCAAAGCTGCCTCTCGGGCACGGTTTTTGTGGGGATGTAGGGCCATTTTTTTCGGCTGATTGTTAAAAAAAACAGTTCATTAATGTATCTATGTATCTACAGTTATAATATCATTGGGTTTCTGTAAAATTTAGCCACTCGTTGTCCTTACTATGCCATTTTTAGACAAAAAAATCGTGTTTCACGAGATCTTTTTGTATGGCAACTATAATACACTCATATATAAGTATATATTAAACATATGATAATGTTTACTTAGTCTTAACCATTAAAAGTACTTATGACTACTATCTCTTTCTAGTCTTTAAAATATACTTTTGGACTACTTAAATAGCATTATTTTTATTATTTGCGTGTTTTATTATTTTTTTGTATTTTTCTGCCTTTAAAATGGAATATAATAGGACTTGCCAAATTGGCTTATTAAGATAACGCCATTCTTATACTATGATTAAAGTTCTTTTAGTCTCATAAAGTAATGCGTTAATAATATAAATTAAAAAGATAATATTAAAAAGATTTACCTCTAGAGCGGGGTTATTTTTAAATTTAATCAGTTTCCTGTTCAGCAATTGCAATATAAAAAGACAATAAATCAAGTTAATCACAATTAAATACCAAAAGACACAAAAAAACCTATTTATGACTACTCTATCTCTTTCCAGCCCTTAAAATAAACTACTTAAATAGCATTTTTTTGCGTTTTATTATTTTTTTGTATTTTTCTGCCTTAAAATCGAATATAATAATAGGACTAATATTAGGACTTGCCGAATAGTCTTATTAAGATAACTTTACTTTATTCTTATGCTATGATTAAAATTATTTTTAGTCTCTAAAAGTGGTAGATAAATTTATTTATAATAACGCATAGTTATCGTGAAATAGACTTAAACAAACTACACTCGCTTAGTTATATGCGTCCGTTCTCCCCTTTGAGTCCGTTAAACCTCCAAAACATAAACACTTTATGATACCACCTATATTATTATAGCCTACCTTACCTATATAGTTACCTCGTATATTTATATTATGGTCACATGACTTTATTACATGATGTTGTTGTTGAATCTAATTGTTAAACATTTATTATAGGTATTATTACCATTTTTTTTTAGTTTCTACTTTTATCCTTTTATGTTTTTTTTTGTCTTACGTCAATGTATTAATCTAAAATTCCGACCCCCATACACTCAAAAGCCGTAGAAAAAAATTCACAACATAAAGTGTAGTCACACTGTACCTATCAATGTGATGCTTAAATTATTACCTAATAATAGTCAGTTAGTACCTACTTAGTAATATATTAAAGCCATAATCTATATCTATAAATACATGATTTCTACAGAAAATCTACTTAAATACGTTAATATACTTATTTATATCTTAACTATTTTTACATATTTACAATATTTTTCCACGATGATGACACAGGTGTACCTCCTGATGGTAAGTGAACACCGAAGCCAATGGAGTCTTGCAACTCTATAAACCCAGACGAGCCACAGCGGTAGTTCCGTCATAAGGGCTTTTTTAATGTTTTGGATTTGCTTTATTCGTCAGATTTTGATGAAATTAAATATACGGGTCAAAATTATTTTCGTTGTCTAGTTTCAGACCACTGTCACGCTTGTATTTTTGTATTTTATCGAATAAATAAAAAAGACGAGTGCTATTGAATAACTTTTTAGCTGTAGAATACATTTTACGTGAAAATAATTAAAAACTAAATCTCATCTCATACAAAAAGCTCCACTCCGTCACATTTTTTGGGAACAAATGTTATCGAAAACTGACGAAAATAAAAATACAACAATAAAAAAATAAAAATTAATTAGTTTCAGATAGCTGAGATCCATAAATTGTTAGTTACAAGACAATAAATTAAAAATAATGACAATAAAATTAAACGTGAAATTCCGTAAAAAAAATATGAGATTTTTCAGGGGTATTCACACTTTGTCTATTCTGATTCGGTGCAGTTAGCTTAGACTGGCTTTTGGCTGTGGCCTTGTGCAAGGAGGCGCTACCCTATAGGGCTTCAGAGGGCTTACCACGAAAAATTAATATCAATATTTCGTTATGTTGGCACAATAGACGTTTGATTTTCTTTTTCGCGGTAGGCCCTCCGATTCGAGCGAGATGACATTCCGCCATGCCCTATCGTGGTGTTGGACGTAGTTTAAGGACATACCCGGGTCCGAATTTTCTTAAATATTTAAATTTGAAATAAAATATTTCTATTTTTTAATTTACACTGAATACTATTTTCGCGTGATATATCCACGGGTCAAAAATGTACCGAAAATATATTACTTTTGTATGTCTTTCCCATCACGGAACATAGGTGTTCCGAACATTTGGGAGGCGTACGTGGAGCCGAAGCCGAAATGACATCATCCGACAGCAAAAATCTGAACTGCTTTAAAGTCTAAGGCCAAGGACTTAAGCTGGACCCTTCTAATTTCAAATAAAGTTTTTGATTGCTGAGGGCCTCTGCCTCTATCGCTCGTGTATATTCGAGCGATAGACAGATAAAGAAATTTCGATTTGCGATTTTCGCGATACCCTATTTTCTAACTATATGTAATATGCATCGTTGCTCTCTCGTTACCGATCGGAAATCTTACATTATAAACTAAGGAAAAAGAATACTAAAGACGTATAAGATGCCGTGGGTTCAGCCAGCAAAGTTTTTGAAAAATCGTAGCGCTTTTTTAGATCATATTAATAGGGTTGCGAAAAATATGAATAGAAATCTTGAGATTTCTCTAGGAACTTTATCGAAGCGAAACCCGATTAAGGAGGACTTACATTAGACCGGGCCGTGTCTGGGCCGGAGCTTCCGGCGCTTCGTTTTCTATGGAAAGCATCACGTGATCACCGGTCATGTCATAGAAAAGTAAGCGGCGGAAGCTCCGGCCCGGTCACGGCCCGGTCTAGTGGTGAACGTGAGTCATCCTTTAAAAAACTTTCGCTTGTTAGAAAATAATCACGAACATAGGTCTAGAACGCACCATTGTGTAATTATTTTTCCAAAAAACCTATTATAATGAAAATAGGTTCTAAAAATTCGTAAGTTTTGTTTCTTATCAAACTCATCGATTACTTTTCAAAAACATTGGTATCCGCATCCGCGATCCCGGGCACGCACGGCTGTCCGCTCAGTGCTCAGCGAGCTGCGACCTGAACTCACGGCACCGTAAGTACTAAGTACGCGCCTAATCTGGTCTGTTAATCAGCAGGGTTACCTCGAGCAGGTGAGATTAGACTTGAACGACTAAGGTGTTTCCGTCCCAAATAGTACTAAAGACACGGGGGTTTACAATTGGCCAAATGGGTGGATCAACTATTTTTTGTTGTCATTTTATTTTGTCACGGGACAATAGTAGGTATATACCTCGTTTTTTTAGCATTAGAAAATGCTAGGATCTTGACGTATCTTTTTATTGAACTTACTACAATTATAAGATCAATCAAGAAGTTTGAAGGAACTGTCTTAGACATCATTTGACGCGAGAGGTATAATATTACATTATCTTTTCGTTAAAGCCTGACTAGTAATATATGATCATTGTTAAGAGGGCGCTTATACTCATGTATGTAGTGACAGTTCAGTATAGTATGAAAAAATTAGTTCCAGTAAAATTCCGTAACATTATGGCGCGTGATCATATAGGTATATTACTGATGGTCAGGCTTTACAAGCCCTTTATTTAATGGGCAATCTTGATACTAAGCATTTTAGTAGAACGGGTCATTTCTTCTTACAAACGTACACTGACATGATAGATGATAGTTATACGAGTATGAATCATTTATTTAGTTATCGTGCATGTATTGGAGCGGGCGACACGCACGATAACTAAATAACATGATTCAAATATCATTCTGATATCTGATATCATTCAGTGCAATTTCGAATTGGTCTTTTAGTCACTATTGTCCCGTGTCCACTCCAGCAGCGGTATCTTGGTCGCGTTTTTGTCACTTGTCATATCATGCGTCACCTTCGCACTTACGTACTTGTTAGAGCGTGACAGGTATGGTGACAAATGATAGACAGCCGTCCATCTTAACCCCGCTGGGTAACGCAACCATGGCAATGAGTGAAAATAAAATGTTGATTCACCCACATAGGTATAAGTTTGACTTATAGTTTGTCAAAGGACTGTCTCATTTCAAACATTTTTTGTTCTTATTTACTGACAACTTTGTTTGACCAACTATATTTATATTCTTGTACAGTACGTCTCAAAACACAAACATAAAAGTTTTAAAGCTCTCGCCGTAATTACACAGATTGTAATTTTTATTAGTGCACTAATTTTTTAACGATACAGAATTGTTAATGGCAAAATAATTATAGTTTTTTCAAAAATTCTTCTTTATTTGTTTTTTAATATAACTTTATAAATTAGGGGACCAAGTCTCCCATAGGACCATGTCTCCCTTGATGGTTTAATGCTAATCTGTCCAATGAATAATACTGGCAAATTATAAAATATTAATGTAACAATGACAGTGAGAATAATTATGACCGACGTGCGGCTACCGGATGCTATTGCCATGACTGACTGATTTCTGGCGTAGGCGCAGCATCTGGTCGGTGCCCGTTGAACACACGGAGGGCGATTGGATAAGCGTTGTCGAACGTGAGTGCGAGAACATCGAACCTATGAGGGCTATCACCATCAGCTCAGCCCCGACGACGTAAGTTGTGCCATCCGTACGGCCCAGAACTGGAAAAGTCCAGGACCGGACGGATTGCACAACTTCTGGCTAAAATGGTTTCGGTGCTCGCACGCACGGTTGGCAACGCAGTTCCAACAAGCCCTAGAGCTCGGTTCCCTCCCACCTTCCCTAACAACTGGTAAACATAAATGGTAGACTGCGAAAAGGACTTATCACCATTAACATCTTTTATATTTTTACCTCGTCTGACAATAAATTATTTATTTTTATTTATATTTCTGAACTAAACGTTAAAATTTATGCTTTCGGTTAAATTTCATCAGTATAAGCTAAAATACTGGGTTAGTGTGAAAAGGTGCCTAATTACCAAGACAAAAGTACATTTGTTCTTATCTTTTTTTAAGTTCTCCGAGACGTACATTACAATGATAATCCAATCAATCCAAAAGGTTAGCAATTTGCTAATTATAAACCCCCGAGGTTAAAGTACAGAAAACCCCGTGACATCGAGTGGCCAAAATACAGTTCATTTAGAAGTTTCAAAAGAAAAGGGTTTCTGCAATGATATTATAAATATAGATATGGCATACCCTAACAAGCGAAAAAAATGCTTCCAATGTCATGGTAGTACACACTCACAATATGTTTATTGTTTACCAGCATTCATGAAAAGCGTAAAAGAGAAGGCATAATTAAAAGAACACCTAAGTAAAAAGAAGAACTTGTGTTTGTCACTTACGTGTCATAGTTAAAGTCGAAGGACAAACACAAACAGCAAAGAGAAAGAGCAAACTATACAATCGTCACAAGTGCTGCAATTTTGGAGCGCGTATAACCTAACCATACATTGACGTATAAAAAATCGGTATAATATTACTTGTATATACTATGTCTATGAAGTATAATAAGTTGATCATTGTATGAACGTCAAAATTTGTAACAACAAAAGGAATTATTAAATACCAGGAAATTACGATTTTACTAGACTGATACTCGCCTGGTATTCTGTTTTAATATTTACCAATAGAACTTACTGAAAGAAATATATATGCCATTCTTTTTTACTTTGCCAGTTCTCGTTTGGAACGAGCGTGAGTTGCGAGACTGAGCGCAAAGCCCAAAACACCCATTGCCCAAGCCGCCTCTCGGGCACGGTTTTTGTGGGGATGTAGGGCAATTTTTTTCGGCTGATTGTTAAAAAAAAACAGTTAATTAATGTATCTATGTATCTACAGTTATAATATCATTGGGTTTCTGTAAAATTTAGCCACTCGTTGTCCTTACTATGCCATTTTTAGACAAAAAAATCGTGTTTCACGAGATCTTTTTGTATGGCAACTATAATACACTCGTATATAAGTATATATTAAACATATGATAATGTTTACTTAGTCTTAACCATTAAGAGTACTTATGACTACTATCTCTTTCTAGTCTTTAAAATATACTTTTGGACTACTTAAATAGCATTATTTTTATTATTTGCGTGTTTTATTATTTTTTTGTATTTTTCTGCCTTTAAAATGGAATATAATAGGACTTGCCAAATTGGCTTATTAAGATAACGCCATTCTTATACTATGATTAAAGTTCTTTTAGTCTCATAAAGTAATGCGTTAATAATATAAATTAAAAAGATAATATTAAAAAGATTTACCTCTAGAGCGGGGTTATTTTTAAATTTAATCAGTTTCCTGTTCAGCAATTGCAATATAAAAAGACAATAAATCAAGTTAATCACAATTAAATACCAAAAGACACAAAAAAACCTATTTATGACTACTCTATCTCTTTCCAGCCCTTAAAATAAACTACTTAAATAGCATTTTTTTGCGTTTTATTATTTTTTTGTATTTTTCTGCCTTAAAATCGAATATAATAATAGGACTAATATTAGGACTTGCCGAATAGTCTTATTAAGATAACTTAACTTTATTCTTATGCTATGATTAAAATTATTTTTAGTCTCTAAAAGTGGTAGATAAATTTATTTATAATAACGCATAGTTATCGTGAAATAGACTTAAACAAACTACACTCGCTTAGTTATATGCGTCCGTTCTCCCCTTTGAGACCGTTAAACCTCCAAAACATAAACACTTTATGATACCACCTATATTATTATAGCCTACCTTACCTATATTGTTACCTCGTATATTTATATTATGGTCACATGACTTTATTACATGATGTTGTTGTTGTTGTGTTTGATTGAGGTCACATGACTTTTTGTCGTTGCTAATATTTTTTTAATCTAACTGTTAAACATTTATTATAGGTATTATTACCATTTTTTTTTAGTTTTTACTTTTATCCTTTTATGTTTTTTTTTGTCTTACGTCAATGTATTAATCTAAAATTCCGACCCCCATACACTCAAAAGCCGTAGAAAAAAATTCACTACATAAAGTGTAGTCACACTGTACCTATCAATGTGATGCTTAAATTATTACCTAATAATAGTCAGTTAGTACCTACTTAGTAATATATTAAAGCCATAATCCAAATACATGATTTCTACAGAAAATCTACTTAAATACGTTAATATACTTATTTATATCTTAACTATTTTTACATATTTACAATATTTTTCCACGATGATGACACAGGTGTACCTCCTGATGGTAAGTGAACACCGAAGCCAATGTGGTCTTGCAACTCTATAAACCCAGACGAGCCACAGCGGGAGTTCCGTCATAAGGGCTTTTTTTAATGTTTTGGATTTGCCTTGTTCGTCAGTTTTTGATAAAATTAAATAGACGGGTCAAAATTATTTTCGTTGTCTTGTTTCAGACCACTGTCACGCTTGTATTGTTGTATTTTATCGAATAAATAAAAAAAGACGAGTGCTATTGAATAACTTTTTAGCTGTAGATTACATTTTACGTAAAAAAAATTTAAAAACTAAATTTCATCTCATACAAAAAGCTCCACTCCGTCACATTTTTTGGGAACAAATGTTATCGAAAACTGACGAAAATAAAAATACAACAATAAAAAAAATAAAAATTAATTAGTTTCAGATAGCTGAGATCCATAAATTTTTAGTTACAAGACAATAAATTAAAAATAATGACAATAAAATTAAACGTAAAATTCCGTAAAAAAATATGAGATTTTTCAGGGGTATTCACACTTTGTCTATTCTGATTCGGTGCAGTTAGCTTAGACTGGCTTTTGGCTGTGGCCTTGTGCAAGGAGGCGCTACCCTATAGGGCTTCAGAGGGCTTACCACGAAAAATTAATATCAATATTTCGTTATGTTGGCACAATAGACGTTTGATTTTCTTTTTCGCGGTAGGCCCTCCGATTCGAGCGAGATGACATTCCGCCATGCCCTATCGTGGTGTTGGACGTAGTTTAAGGACATACCCGGGTCCGAATTTTCTTAAATATTTAAATTTGAAATAAAATATTTCTATTTTTTAATTTACACTGAATACTATTTTCGCGTGATATATCCACGGGTCAAAAATGTACCGAAAATATATTACTTTTGTATGTCTTTCCCATCACGGAACATAGGTGTTCCGAACATTTGGGAGGCGTACGTGGAGCCGAAGCCGAAATGACATCATCCGACAGCAAAAATCTGAACTGCTTTAAAGTCTAAGGCCAAGGACTTAAGCTGGACCCTTCTAATTTCAAATAAAGTTTTTGATTGCTGAGGGCCTCTGCCTCTATCGCTCGTGTATATTCGAGCGATAGACAGATAAAGAAATTTCGATTTGCGATTTTCGCGATACCCTATTTTCTAACTATATGTAATATGCATCGTTGCTCTCTCGTTACCGATCGGAAATCTTACATTATAAACTAAGGAAAAAGAATACTAAAGACGTATAAGATGCCGTGGGTTCAGCCAGCAAAGTTTTTGAAAAATCGTAGCGCTTTTTTAGATCATATTAATAGGGTTGCGAAAAATATGAATAGAAATCTTGAGATTTCTCTAGGAACTTTATCGAAGCGAAACCCGATTAAGGAGGACTTACGTTAGACCGGGCCGTGTCTGGGCCGGAGCTTCCGGCGCTTCGTTTTCTATGGAAAGCATCACGTGATCACCGGTCATGTCATAGAAAAGTAAGCGGCGGAAGCTCCGGCCCGGTCACGGCCCGGTCTAGTGGTGAACGTGAGTCATCCTTTAAAAAACTTTCGCTTGTTAGAAAATAATCACGAACATAGGTCTAGAACGCACCATTGTGTAATTATTTTTCCAAAAAACCTATTATAATGAAAATAGGTTCCAAAAATTCGTAAGTTTTGTTTCTTATCAAACTCATCGATTACTTTTCAAAAACATTGGTATCCGCATCCGCGATCCCGGGCACGCACGGCTGTCCGCTCAGTGCTCAGCGAGCTGCGACCTGAACTCACCGTAAGTACTAAGTACGCGCCTAATCTGGTCTGTTAATCAGCAGGGTTACCTCGAGCAGGTGAGATTAGACTTGAACGACTAAGGTGTTTCCGTCCCAAATAGTACTAAAGACACGGGGGTTTACAATTGGCCAAATGGGTGGATCAACTATTTTTTGTTGTCATTTTATTTTGTCACGGGACAATAGTAGGTATATACCTCGTTTTTTTAGCATTAGAAAATGCTAGGATCTTGACGTATCTTTTTATTGAACTTACTACAATTATAAGATCAATCAAGAAGTTTGAAGGAACTGTCTTAGACATCATTTGACGCGAGAGGTATAATATTACATTATCTTTTCGTTAAAGCCTGACTAGTAATATATGATCATTGTTAAGAGGGCGCTTATACTCATGTATGTAGTGACAGTTCAGTATAGTATGAAAAAATTAGTTCCAGTAAAATTCCGTAACATTATGGCGCGTGATCATATAGGTATATTACTGATGGTCAGGCTTTACAAGCCCTTTACTTAATGGGCAATCTTGATACTAAGCATTTTAGTAGAACGGGTCATTTCTTCTTACAAACGTACACTGACATGATAGATGATAGTTATACGAGTATGAATCATTTATTTAGTTATCGTGCATGTATTGGAGCGGGCGACACGCACGATAACTAAATAACATGATTCAAATATCATTCTGATATCTGATATCATTCAGTGCAATTTCGAATTGGTCTTTTAGTCACTATTGTCCCGTGTCCACTCCAGCAGCGGTATCTTGGTCGCGTTTTTGTCACTTGTCATATCATGCGTCACCTTCGCACTTACGTACTTGTTAGAGCGTGACAGGTATGGTGACAAATGATAGACAGCCGTCCATCTTAACCCCGCTGGCTAACGCAACCATGGCAATGAGTGAAAATAAAATGTTGATTCACCCACATAGGTATAAGTTTGACTTATAGTTTGTCAAAGGACTGTCTCATTTCAAACATTTTTTGTTCTTATTTACTGACAACTTTGTTTGACCAACTATATTTATATTCTTGTACAGTACGTCTCAAAACACAAACATAAAAGTTTTAAAGCTCTCGCCGTAATTACACAGATTGTAATTTTTATTAGTGCACTAATTTTTTAACGATACAGAATTGTTAATGGCAAAATAATTATAGTTTTTTCAAAAATTCTTCTTTATTTGTTTTTTAATATAACTTTATAAATTAGGGGACCAAGTCTCCCATAGGACCATGTCTCCCTTGATGGTTTAATGCTAATCTGTCCAATGAATAATACTGGCAAATTATAAAATATTAATGTAACAATGACAGTGAGAATAATTATGACCGACGTGCGGCTACCGGATGCTATTGCCATGACTGACTGATTTCTGGCGTAGGCGCAGCATCTGGTCGGTGCCCGTTGAACACACGGAGGGCGATTGGATAAGCGTTGTCGAACGTGAGTGCGAGAACATCGAACCTATGAGGGCTATCACCATCAGCTCAGCCCCGACGACGTAAGTTGTGCCATCCGTACGGCCCAGAACTGGAAAAGTCCAGGACCGGACGGATTGCACAACTTCTGGCTAAAATGGTTTCGGTGCTCGCACGCACGGTTGGCAACGCAGTTCCAACAAGCCCTAGAGCTCGGTTCCCTCCCACCTTCCCTAACAACTGGTAAACATAAATGGTAGACTGCGAAAAGGACTTATCACCATTAACATCTTTTATATTTTAACCTCGTCTGACAATAAATTATTTATTTTTATTTTTATTTCTGAACTAAACGTTAAAATTTATGCTTTCGGTTAAATTTCATCAGTATAAGCTAAAATACTGGGTTAGTATGAAAAGGTGCCTAATTACCAAGACAAAAGTATATTTGTTCTTAGAGACGTACATTACAATGATAATCCAATCTATACAAACGGTTAGCAATTTGCTAATTATAAACCCCCGAGGTTAAAGTACAGAAAACCCCGTGACTTCGAGTGGCTAAAATACAGTTCATTTAGAAGTTTCAAAAGAAAAGGGTTTCTGCAATGATATTATAAATATAGATATGGCATACCCTAACAAGCGAAAAAAATGCTTCCAACGTCATGGTAGCACACATTCACAATATGTTTATTGTTTACCAGCATTCACGAAAAGCGTAAAAGAGAAAGCATAATTAAAAGAACACCTAAGTAAAAAGAAGAACTTGTGTTTGTCACTTACGTGTCATAGTTAAAGTCGAACGACAAACACAAACAGCAAAGACAAAGAGCAAACTATACAATCGTCACAAGTGCTGCAATTTTTGAGCGCGTATAACCAAACCAAACATTGACGTATAAAAAATCGGTATAATTACTTGTATATACTATGTCTATGAAGTATAATAAGTTGATCAATGTATGAGCGTCAACATTTGTAACAACAAAAGGAATTATTAAATACCATGAAATTACGATTTTACTAGACTGATACTCGCCTGGTATTCTGTTTTAATATTTACCAAAAGAACTTACTGAAAGAAATATATATGCCATTCTTTTTTACTTTGCCAGTTGTCGTTTGACAGTTGTCGTTTAAAACGAGCGTGAGTTACGAGACTGAGCGCAAAGCCCACAATACCCAAAAGCAAAAGCCCATTGCCCAAGCCGCCTCTCGGGCACGGTTTTTGTGGGGATGTTATGTAGAGCCATTTTTTTCGGCTGATTGTTAAAAAAAAACAGTTAATTAATGTATCTATGTATCTACAGTTATAATATCATTGGGTTTCTGTAAAATTTAGCCACTCGTTGTCCTTACTATGCCATTTTTAGACAAAAAAATCGTGTTTCACGAGATCTTTTTGTATGGCAACTATAATACACTCGTATATAAGTATATATTAAACATATGATAATGTTTACTTAGTCTTAACCATTAAAAGTACTTATGACTACTATCTCTTTCTAGTCTTTAAAATATACTTTTGGACTACTTAAATAGCATTATTTTTATTATTTGCGTGTTTTATTATTTTTTTGTATTTTTCTGCCTTTAAAATGGAATATAATAGGACTTGCCAAATTGGCTTATTAAGATAACGCCATTCTTATACTATGATTAAAGTTCTTTTAGTCTCATAAAGTAATGCGTTAATAATATAAATTAAAAATATAATATTAAAAAGATTTACCTCTAGAGCGGGGTTATTTTTAAATTTAATCAGTTTCCTGTTCAGCAATTGCAATATAAAAAGACAATAAATCAAGTTAAACACAAATAAATACCAAAAGACACAAAAAACCCCATTTATGACTACTCTATCTCTTTCCAGTCCTTAAAATTAACTACTTAAATAGCATTTTTTTGCGTTTTATAATTTTTTTGTATTTTTCTGCCTTCAAATCGAATATAATAATAGGACTAATATTAGGACTTGCCGAATAGTCTTATTAAGATAACTTAACTTTATTCTTATGCTATGATTAAAGTAATTTTTAGTCTCTAAAAGTGGTAGATAAATTTATTTATAATAACGCATAGTTATCGTGAAATAGACTTAAACAAACTACACTCGCTTAGTTATATGCGTCCGTTCTCCCCTTTGAGACCGTTAAACCTCCAAAACATAAACACTTTATGATACCACCTATATTATTATAGCCTACCTTACCTATATTGTTACCTCGTATATTTATATTATGGTCACATGACTTTATTACATGATGTTGTTGTTGTTGTGTTTGATTGAGGTCACATGACTTTTTGTCGTTGCTAATATTTTTTTAATCTAATTGTTAAACATTTATTATAGGTATTATTACCATTTTTTTTTAGTTTTTACTTTTATCCTTTTATGTTTTTTTTGTCTTACGTCAATGTATTAATCTAAAATTCCGACCCCCATACACTCAAAAGCCGTAGAAAAAAATTCACTACATAAAGTGTAGTCACACTGTACCTATCAATGTGATGCTTAAATTATTACCTAATAATAGTCAGTTAGTACCTACTTAGTAATATATTAAAGCCATAATCCAAATACATGATTTCTACAGAAAATCTACTTAAATACGTTAATATACTTATTTATATCTTAACTATTTTTACATATTTACAATATTTTTCCACGATGATGACACAGGTGTACCTCCTGATGGTAAGTGAACACCGAAGCCAATGGAGTCTTGCAACTCTATAAACCCAGACGAGCCACAGCGGTAGTTCCGTCATAAGGGCTTTTTTAATGTTTTGGATTTGCTTTGTTCGTCAGTTTTTGATAAAATTAAATAGACGGGTCAAAATTATTTTCGTTGTCTTGTTTCAGACCACTGTCACGCTTGTATTGTTATATTTTATCGAATAAATAAAACAGACGAGTGCTATTGAATAACTTTTTAGCTGTAGATTACATTTTACGTGAAAAAAATTAAAAACTAAATTTCATCTCATACAAAAAGCTCCACTCCGTCACATTTTTTGGGAACAAATGTTATCGAAAACTGACGAAAATAAAAATACAACAATAAAAAAAATAAAAAATAATTAGTTTCAGATAGCTGAGATCCATAAATTTTTAGTTACAAGACAATAAATTAAAAATAATGACAATAAAATTAAACGTAAAATTCCGTAAAAAAATATGAGATTTTTCAGGGGTATTCACACTTTGTCTATTCTGATTCGGTGCAGTTAGCTTAGACTGGCTTTTGGCTGTGGCCTTGTGCAAGGAGGCGCTACCCTATAGGGCTTCAGAGGGCTTACCACGAAAAATTAATAACAATATTTCGTTATGATGGCACAATAGACGTTTGATTTTCTTTTTCGCGGTAGGCCCTCCGATTCGAGCGAGATGACATTCCGCCATGCCCTATCGTGGTGTTGGACGTAGTTTAAAGACATGCCCGGGTCCGAATTTTCTTAAATATTTAAATTTGAAATAAAATATTTCTATTTTTTAATTTACACTGAATACTATTTTCGCGTGATATATCCACGGGTCAAAAATGTACCGAAAATATATTACTTTTGTATGTCTTTCCCATCACGGAACATAGGTGTTCCGAACATTTGGGAGGCGTACGTGGAGCCGAAGCCGAAATGACATCATCCGACAGCAAAAATCTGAACTGCTTTAAAGTCTAAAACCAAAGACTTAAGCTGGACCCTTCTAATTTCAAATAAAGTTTTTGATTGCTGAGGGCCTCTGCCTCTATCGCTCTTGTATATTCGAGCGATGCGATGCGATTTTCGCGATACCCTATTTTCTAACTATATATAATATGCATCGTTGCTCTCTCGTTACCGATCGGATATCTTACATTATAAACTAAGGAAAAAGAATACTAAAGACGTATAAGATGCCGTGGGTTCAGCCAGCAAAGTTTTTGTAAAATCGTAGCGCTTTTTTAGATCATATTAATACGGTTGCGAAAAATATGAATAGAAATCATGAGATTTCTCTAGGAACTTCATTGAAGCGAAACCCGATTAAGGATGACTCACGTTAGACCGGGCCGTGTCTGGGCCGGAGCTTCCGGCGCTTCGTTTTCTATGGAAAGCATCACGTGATCACCTGTCATGTCATAGAAAAGTAAGCTCCGGAAGCTCCGGCCCGGTCACGGCCCGGTCTAACGTGGTGAACGTGAGTCATCCTTCAAACAACTTTCGCTTGTTAGAAAATAATCACGAACATAGGTCTAGAACGCACCATTGTGTAATTATTTTTCCAAAAAAACCTATTATAATGAAAATAGGTTCTAAAAATTCGTAAGTTTTGTTTCTTATCAAACTCATCGATTACTTTTCAAAAACATTGGTATCCGCATCCGCGATCCCGGGCACGCACGGCTGTCCGCTCAGTGCTCAGCGAGCTGCGACCTGAACTCACGGCATCGTAAGTACTAAGTACGCGCCTAATCTGGTCTGTTAATCAGCAGGGTTACCTCGAGCAGGTGAGATTAGACTTGAACGACTAAGGTGTTTCCGTCCCAAATAGTACTAAAGACACGGGGGTTTACAATTGGCCAAATGGGTGGATCAACTATTTTTTGTTGTCATTTTTTTTTGTCACGGGACAATAGTAGGTATATACCTCGTTTTTTTAGCATTAGAAAAGGCTAGGATCTTGACGTATCTTTTTATTGAACTTACTACAATTATAAGATCAATCAAGAAGTTTGAAGGAACTGTCTTAGACATCATTTGACGCGAGAGGTATAATATTACATTATCTTTTCGTTAAAGCCTGACCAGTAATATATGATCATTGTCAAGAGGGCGCTTATACTCATGTATGTAGTGACAGTTCATTATAGTATGAAAAAATTAGTTCCAGTAAAATTCCGTAACATTATGGCGCGTGATCATATATTACTGATGGTCAGGCTTTACAAGCCCTTTACTTAATGGGCAATCTTGATACTAAGCATTTTAGTAGAACGGGTCATTTCTTCTTACAAACGTACACTGACATGATAGATGATAGTTATACGAGTATGAATCATTTAGTTATCGTGCATGTATTGGAGCGGGCGACACGCACGATAACTAAATAACATGATTCAAATATCATTCTGATATCTGATATTATTCAGTGCAATTTTGAATTGGTCTTTTAGTCACTATTGTCCCGTGTCCACTCCAGCAGCGGTATCATGGTCGTGTTTTTGTCACTTGTCATATCATGCGTCACTTTCGCATTTACGTACTTGTCGGTGCCCATTGAACACACGGAGGGCGATTGGATAAGCGTTGTCGAACGTGAGTGCGAGAACGTCGAACCCATGGGGGCTATCACCATCAGCTCAGCCCCGACTACGTAAGTTGTGCCATACGTACGGCCCAGAACTGGAAAAGTCCAGGACCGGACGGATTGCACAACTTCTGGCTAAAATGGTTTCGATGCTCGCATGCACGGTTGGCAACGCAGTTCCAACAAGCCCTAGAGCTTGGTCCCCTTCCACCTTCCCTAAAAACTGGTAAACATAAATGGTAGACTGCGAAAAGGACTTATCACCATTAACATATTTTATATTTTTACGTCGTCTGACAATAAATTATTTATTTTTATTTATATTTCTGAACTAAACGTTAAAATTTATGCTTTCGGTTAAATTTCATCAGTATAAGCTAAAATACTGGGTTAGTATGAAAAGGTGCCTAATTACCAGAGAGACAAAAGTACATTTGTTCTTATCTTTTTTTAAGTTCTCCGAGACGTACACTACAATGATAATCCAATCAATCCAAAAGGTTAGCAATTTGCTAATTATAAACCCCCGAGGTTAAAGTACAGAAAACCCCGTGACATCGAGTGGCCAAAATACAGTTCATTTAGAAGTTTCAAAAGAAAAGGGTTTCTGCAATGATATTATAAATATAGATATGGCATACCCTAACAAGCGAAAAAAATGCTTCCAACGTCATGGCAGCACACACTCACAATATGTTTATTGTTTACCATCATTCATGAAAAGCGTAAAAGAGAAGGCATAATTAAAAGAACACCTAAGTAAAAAGAAGAACTTGTGTTTGTCACTTACGTGTCATAGTTAAAGTCGAAGGACAAACACAAACAGCAAAGAGAAAGAGCAAACTATACAATCGTCACAAGTGCTGCAATTTCGGAGCGCGTATAACCTAACCATACATTGACGTATAAAAAATCGGTATAATATTACTTGTATATACTATGTCTATGAAGTATAATAAGCTGATCATTGTATGAACGTCAAAATTTGTAACAACAAAAGGAATTATTAAATACCAAGAAATTACGATTTTACTAGACTGATACTCGCCTGGTATTCTGTTTTAATATTTACCAATAGAACTTACTGAAAGAAATATATATGCCATTGTTTTTTACTTTGCCAGTTGTCGTTGGACAGTTGTCGTTTAAAACGAGTGTGAGTTGCGAGACTGAGCGCAAAGCCCAAAATACCCAAAAGCAAAAGCCCATTGCCCAAGCCGCCTCTCGGGCACGGTTTTTGTGGGGATGTAGGGCCATTTTTTTCGGCTGATTGTTAAAAAAAACAGTTCATGAATGTATCTATGTATCTACAGTTATAATATCATTGGGTTTCTGTAAAATTTAGCCACTCGTTGTCCTTACTATGCCATTTTTAGACAAAAAAATCGTGTTTCACGAGATCTTTTTGTATGGCAACTATAATACACTCATATATAAGTATATATTAAACATATGATAATGTTTACTTAGTCTTAACCATTAAGAGTACTTATGACTACTATCTCTTTCTAGTCTTTAAAATATACTTTTGGACTACTTAAATAGCATTATTTTTATTATTTGCGTGTTTTATTATTTTTTTGTATTTTTCTGCCTTTAAAATGGAATATAATAGGACTTGCCAAATTGGCTTATTAAGATAACGCCATTCTTATACTATGATTAAAGTTCTTTTAGTCTCATAAAGTAATGCGTTAATAATATAAATTAAAAAGATAATATTAAAAAGATTTACCTCTAGAGCGGGGTTATTTTTAAATTTAATCAGTTTCCTGTTCAGAAATTGCAATATAAAAAGACAATAAATCAAGTTAATCACAATTAAATACCAAAAGACACAAAAAAACCTATTTATGACTACTCTATCTCTTTCCAGTCCTTAAAATAAACTACTTAAATAGCATTTTTTTGCGTTTTATTATTTTTTTGTATTTTTCTGCCTTAAAATCGAATATAATAATAGGACTAATATTAGGACTTGCCGAATAGTCTTATTAAGATAACTTAACTTTATTCTTATGCTATGATTAAAATTATTTTTAGTCTCTAAAAGTGGTAGATAAATTTATTTATAATAACGCATAGTTATCGTGAAATAGATTTAAACAAACTACACTCGCTTAGTTATATGCGTCCGTTCTCCCCTTTGAGACCGTTAAACCTCCAAAACATAAACACTTTATGATACCACCTATATTATTATAGCCTACCTTACCTATATAGTTACCTCGTATATTTATATTATGGTCACATGACTTTATTACATGATGTTGTTGTTGAATCTAATTGTTAAACATTTATTATAGGTATTATTACCATTTTTTTTTTAGTTTTTACTTTTATCCTTTTATGTTTTATTTGTCTTACGTCAATGTATTAATCTAAAATTCCGACCCCCATACACTCAAAAGCCGTAGAAAAAAAAATCACTACATAAAGTGTAGTCACACTGTACCTATCAATGTGATGCTTAAATTATTACCTAATAATAGTCAGTTAGTACCTACTTAGTAATATATTAAAGCCATAATCCAAATACATGATTTCTACAGAAAATCTACTTAAATATAATACGTTAATATACTTATTTATATCTTAACTATTTTTACATATATACAATATTTTTCCACGATGATGACACAGGTGTACCTCCTGATGGTAAATGAACACCGAAGCCAATGGAGTCTTGCAATTCTATAAACCCAGACGAGCCACAGCGGGAGTTCCGGGAGGGTCAAAATTATTTTCGTTGTCTTGTTTCAGACCACTGTCACACTTGTATTGTTGTATTTTATCGAATAAATAAAAAAGACGAGTGCTATTGAATAACTTTTTAGCTGTAGATTACATTTTACGTGAAAAAAATTAAAAACTAAATTTCATCTCATACAAAAAGCTCCACTCCGTCACATTTTTTGGGAACAAATGTTATCGAAAACTGACGAAAATGAAAATACAACATTAAAAAAAATAAAAATTAATTAGTTTCAGATAGCTGAGATCCATAAATTTTTAGTTACAAGACAATAAATTAAAAATAATGACAATAAAATTAAACGTAAAATTCCGTAAAAAAAAATGACATTTTTCAGGGGTATTCACACTTTGTCTATTCTGATTCGGTGCAGTTAGCTTAGACTGGCTTTTGGCTGTGGCCTTGTGCAAGGAGGCGCTACCCTATAGGGCTTCAGAGGGCTTACCACGAAAAATTAATATCAATATTTCGTTATGATGGCACAATAGACGTTTGATTTTCTTTTTCGCGGTAGGCCCTCCGATTCGAGCGAGATGACATTCCGCCATGCCCTATCGTGGTGTTGGACGTAGTTTAAGGACATACCCGGGTCCAAATTTTCTTAAATATTTAAATTGAAATAAAATATTTCTATTTTTTTAATTAACACTGAATACTATTTTCGCGTTATATATCCACGGGTCAAAAATGTACCGAAAATATATTACTTTTGTATGTCTTTCCCATCACGGAACATAGGTGTTCCGAACATTTGGGAAGCGTACGTGGAGCCGAAGCCGAAATGGCATCATCCGACAGCAAAAATCTGAACTGCTTTAAAGTCTAAGGCCAAGGACTTAAGCTGGACCCCTCTAATTTCAAATAAAGTTTTTGATTGCTGAGGGCCTCTGCCTCTATCGCTCTTGTATATTCGAGCGATAGGCAGATAAAGAAATTTCGATTTGCGATTTTCGCGATACCCTATTTTCTAACTATATGTAATATGCATCGTTGCTCTCTCGTTACCGATCGGAAATCTTACATTATAAACTAAGGAAAAAGAATACTAAAGACGTATAAGATGCCGTGGGTTCAGCCAGCAAAGTTTTTGTAAAATCGTAGCGCTTGATGATATTAATACGGTTGCGAAAAATATGAATAGAAATCATGAGATTTCTCTAGGAACTTCATCGAAGCGAAACCCGATTAAGGATGACTCACGTTAGACCGGGCCGTGTCTGGCCCGGAGCTTCTGGCGCTTCGTTTTCTATGGAAAGCATCACGTGATCACCTGTCATGTCATAGAAAAGTAAGCGCCGGAAGCTCCGGCCCGGTCACGGCCCGGTCTAACGTGGTGAACGTGAGTCATCCTTTAAACAACTTTCGCTTGTTAGAAAATAATCACGAACATAGGTCTAGAACGCACCATTGTGTAATTATTGTTCCAAAAAACCTATTATAATGAAAATAGGTTCTAAAAATTCGTAAATTTTGTTTCTTATCAAACTCCTCGATTACTTTTCAAAAACATTGGTATCCGCATCCGCGATCCCGGGCACGCACGGCTGTCCGCTTAGTGCTCAGCGAGCTGCGACCTGAACTCACGGCACCGTAAGTACTAAGTACGCGCCTAATCTGGTCTGTTAATCAGCAGGGTTACCTCGAGCAGCTGAGATTAGACTTGAACGACTAAGGTGTTTCCGTCCCAAATAGTACTAAAGACACGGGGGTTTACAATTGGCCAAATGGGTGGATCAACTATTTTTTGTTGTCATTTTATTTTGTCACGGGACAATAGTAGGTATATACCTCGTTTTTTTAGCATTAGAAAAGGCTAGGATCTTGACGTATCTTTTTATTGAACTTACTACAATTATAAGATCAATCAAGAAGTTTGAAGGAACTGTCTTAGACATCATTTGACGCAAGAGGTATAATATTACATTATCTTTTCGTTAAAGCCTGACCAGTAATATATGATCATTGTCAAGAGGTAGAGGTCAAGAGGGTATGTAGTGACAGTTCAGTATAGTATGAAAAAATTAGTTCCAGTAAAATTCCGTAACATGGCGCGTGATCATATATTACTGATGGTCAGGCTTTACAAGCCCTTTACTTAATGGGCAATCTTGATATTAAGCATTTTAGTAGAATGGTTCATTTCTTCTTACAAACGTACACTGACATGATAGATAATAGTTATACGAGTATGAATCATTTATTTAGTTATCGTGCATGTATTGGATCGGGCGACACGCACGATAACTAAATAACATGATTCAAATATCATTCTGATGTCAGTGCAATTTCGAATTGGTCTTTTAGTCACTATAGTTCCGTGTCCACTCCAGGGTAACGCAACTATGGCAATGAGTGAAAATAAAATGTTGATTCACCCACATAAGTATAAGTTTGACTTATAGTTTGTCAAAGGACTGTCTCATTTCAAACATTTTTTGTTCTTATTTACCGACAGCTAGGTTTGACCAACTATATTTATATTCTTGTACAGTACGTCTCAGAACACAAACATAAAAGTTTTAAAGCTCTCGCCGTAATTACACAGATTGTATTTTTTATTAGTGCACTCATTTTTTAACGATACAGAATTGTTAATGGCAAAATAAATATAGTTTTTTCAAAAATTCTTCCTTTTTTTTTAAATATAACTTTATAAATTAGGGGACCAAGTCTCCCATAGGACCATGTCTCCCTTGATGGTTTAATGCTAATCTGTCCAATGAATAATACTGGCAAATTATAAAATATTAATGTAACAATGACAGTGAGAATAATTGTGACCGACGTGCGGCTACCGGATGCTATTGCCATGACTGACTGATTTCTGGCGTAGGCGCAGCATCTGGTCGGTGCCCGTTGAACACACGGAGGGCGATTGGATAAGCGTTGTCGAACGTGAGTGCGAGAACATCGAACCTATGGGGGCTATCACCATCAGCTCAGCCCCGACGACGTAAGTTGTGCCATCCGTACGGCCCAGAACTGGAAAAGTCCAGGACCGGACGGATTGCACAACTTCTGGCTAAAATGGTTTCGGTGCTCGCACGTACGGTTGGCAACACAGTTCCAACAAGCCCTAGAGCTTGGTCCCCTTCCACCTTCCCTAACAACTGGTAAACATAAATGGTAGACTGCGAAAAGGACTTATCACCATTAACATCTTTTATATTTTTACCTCGTCTGACAATAAATTATTTATTTTTATTTATATTTCTGAACTAAACGTTAAAATTTATGCTTTCGGTTAAATTTCATTAGTATAAGCTAAAATACTGGGTTAGTATGAAAAGGTGCCTAATTACCGAGACAAAAGTACATTTGTTCTTATCTTTTTTTAAGTTCTCCGAGACGTACATTACAATGATAATCCAATCAATCCAAAAGGTTAGCAATTTGCTAATTATAAACCCCCGAGGTTAAAGTACAGAAAACCCCGTGACATCGAGTGGCCAAAATACAGTTCATTTAGAAGTTTCAAAAGAAAAGGGTTTCTGCAATGATATTATAAATATAGATATGGCATACCCTAACAAGCGAAAAAAATGCTTCCAATGTCATGGTAGTACACACTCACAATATGTTTATTGTTTACCAGCATTCATGAAAAGCGTAAAAGAGAAGGCATAATTAAAAGAACACCTAAGTAAAAAGAAGAACTTGTGTTTGTCACTTACGTGTCATAGTTAAAGTCGAAGGACAAACACAAACAGCAAAGAGAAAGAGCAAACTATACAATCGTCACAAGTGCTGCAATTTTAGAGCGCGTATAACCTAACCATACATTGACGTATAAAAAATCGGTATAATATTACTTGTATATACTATGTCTATGAAGTATAATAAGTTGATCATTGTATGAACGTCAAAATTTGTAACAACAAAAGGAATTATTAAATACCAGGAAATTACGATTTTACTAGACTGATACTCGCCTGGTATTCTGTTTTAATATTTACCAATAGAACTTACTGAAAGAAATATATATGCCATTCTTTTTTACTTTGCCAGTTGTCGTTTGACAGTTGTCGTTTAAAACGAGCGTGAGTTGCGAGACTGAGCGCAAAGCCCAAAACACCCATTGCCCAAGCCGCCTCTCGGGCACGGTTTTTGTGGGGATGTAGGGCCATTTTTTTCGGCTGATTGTAAAAAAAAAACAGTTAATTAATGTATCTATGTATCTACAGTTATAATATCATTGGGTTTCTGTAAAATTTAGCCACTCGTTGTCCTTACTATGCCATTTTTAGACAAAAAAAACGTGTATCACGAGATCTTTTTGTATGGCAACTATAATACACTCGTATATAAGTATATATTAAATATATGATAATGTTTACTTAGTCTTAACCATTAAAAGTACTTATGACTACTATCTCTTTCTAGTCTTTAAAATATACTTTTGGACTACTTAAATAGCATTATTTTTATTATTTGCGTGTTTTATTATTTTTTTGTATTTTTCTGCCTTTAAAATGGAATAGAATAGGACTTGCCAAATTGGCTTATTAAGATAACGCCATTCTTATACTATAGTTAAAGTTCTTTTAGTCTCATAAAGTAATGCGTTAATAATATAAATTAAAAAGATAATATTAAAAAGATTTACCTCTAGAGCGGGGTTATTTTTAAATTTAATCAGTTTCCTGTTCAGCAATTGCAATATAAAAAGACAATAAATCAAGTTAATCACAATTAAATACTAAAAGACACAAAAAACCCCATTTATGACTACTCTATCTCTTTCCAGTCCTTAAAATAAACTACTTAAATAGCATTTTTTTGCGTTTTATTATTTTTTTGTATTTTTCTGCCTTAAAATCGAATATAATAATAGCACTAATATTAGGACTTGCCGAATACTCTTACTTATTAAGATAACTTAACTTTATTCTTATGCTATGATTAAAATTATTTTTAGTCTCTAAAAGTGGTAGATACATTTATTTATAATAACGCATAGTTATCGTGAAATAGACTTAAACAAACTACACTCGCTTAGTTATATGCGTCCGTTCTCCCCTTTGAGACCGTTAAACCTCCAAAACATAAACACTTTATGATACCACCTATATTATTATAATTTATAGCCTACCTTACCTATATTGTTACCTCGTATATTTATATTATGGTCACATGACTTTATTACATGATGTTGTTGTTGTTGTGTTTGATTGAGGTCACATGACTTGTTGTCGTTTCTAATATTTTTTTAATCTAATTGTTAAACATTTATTATAGGTATTATTACCATTTTTTTTTAGTTTTTACTTTTATCCTTTTATGTTTTTTTTGTCTTACGTCAATGTATTAATCTAAAATTCCGACCCCCATACACTCAAAAGCCGTAGAAAAAAATTCACTACACGAAGTGTAGTCACACTGTACCTATCAATGTGATGCTTAAATTATTACCTAATAATAGTTAGTTAGTACCTACTTAGTAATATATTAAAGCCATAATCCAAATACATGATTTCTACAGAAAATCTACTTAAATACGTTAATATACTTATTTATATCTTAACTATTTTTACATATTTACAATATTTTTCCACGATGATGACACAGGTGTACCTCCTAATGGTAAGTGAACACCGAAGCCAATGGAGTCTTGCAACTCTATAAACCCAGACGAGCCACAGCGGGAGTTCCGTCATAAGGGCTTTTTTTAATGTTTTGGATTTGCTTTGTTCGTCAGTTTTTGATAAAATTAAATAGACGGGTCAAAATTATTTTCGTTGTCTTGTTTCAGACCACGTTCACGCTTGTATTGTTGTATTTTATCGAATAAATAAAAAAGACGAGTGCTATTGAATAACTTTTTAGCTGTAGATTACATTTTCCGTGAAAAAAATTAAAAACTAAATTTCATCTCATACAAAAAGCTCCACTCCGTCACATTTTTTGGGAACAAATGTTATCGAAAACTGACGAAAATAAAAATACAACAATAAAAAAAATAAAAATTAATTCGTTTCAGATAGCTGAGATCCATAAATTTTTAGTTACAAGACAATAAATTAAAAATAATGACAATAAAATTAAACGTAAAATTCCGTAAAAAAAAAATGACATTTTTCAGGGGTATTCACACTTTGTCTATTCTGATTCGGTGCAGTTAGCTTAGACTGGCTTTTGGCTGTGGCCTTGTGCAAGGAGACGCTACCCTATAGGGCTTCAGAGGGCTTACCACGAAAAATTAATATCAATATTTCGTTATGATGGCACAATAGACGTTTGATTTTCTTTTTCGCGGTAGGCCCTCCGATTCGAGCGAGATGACATTCCGCCATGCCCTATCGTGGTGTTGGACGTAGTTTAAGGACATACCCGGGTCCGAATTTTCTTAAATATTTAAATTTGAAATAAAATATTTCTATTTTTTAATTTACACTGAATACTATTTTCGCGTTATATATCCACGGGTCAAAAATGTACCGAAAATATATTACTTTTGTATGTCTTTCCCATCACGGAACATAGGTGTTCCGAACATTTGGGAGGCGTACGTGGAGCCGAAGCCGAAATGACATCATCCGACAGCAAAAATCTGAACTGCTTTAAAGTCTAAGGCCAAGGACTTAAGCTGGACCCTTCTAATTTCAAATAAAGTTTTTGATTGCTGAGGGCATCTGCCTCTATCGCTCTTGTATATTCGAGCGATAGGCAGATAAAGAAATTTCGATTTGCGATTTTCGCGATACCCTATTTTCTAACTATATGTAATATGCATCGTTGCTCTCTCGTTACCGATCGGAAATCTTACATTATAAACTAAGGAAAAAGAATACTAAAGACGTATAAGATGCCGTGGGTTCAGCCAGAAAAGTTTTTGTAAAATCGTAGCGCTTTTTTAGATCATATTAATACGGTTGCGAAAAATATGAATAGAAATCATGAGATTTCTCTAGGAACTTCATCGAAGCGAAACCCGATTAAGGATGACTCACGTTAGACCGGGCCGTGTCTGGGCCGGAGCTTCCGGCGCTTCGTTTTCTATGGAAAGCATCACGTGATCACCTGTCATGTCATAGAAAAGTAAGCGCCGGAAGCTCCGGCCCGGTCACGGCCCGGTCTAACGTGGTGAACGTGAGTCATCCTTTAAACAACTTTCGCTTGTTAGAAAATAATCACGAACATAGGTCTAGAACGCACCATTGTGTAATTATTTTTCCAAAAAACCTATTATAATGAAAATAGGTTCTAAAAATTCGTAAGTTTTGTTTCTTATCAAACTCATCGATTACTTTTCAAAAACATTGGTATCCGCATCCGCGATCCCGGGCACGCACGGCTGTCCGCTCAGTGCTCAGCGAGCTGCGACCTGAACTCACGGCACCGTAAGTACTAAGTACGCGCCTAATCTGGTCTGTTAATCAGCAGGGTTACCTCGAGCAGGTGAGATTAGACTTGAACGACTAAGGTGTTTCCGTCCCAAATAGTACTAAAGACACGGGGGTTTACAATTGGCCAAATGGGTGGATCAACTATTTTTTGTTGTCATTTTTTTTGTCACGGGACAATAGTAGGTATATACCTCGTTTTTTTAGCATTAGAAAAGGCTAGGATCTTGACGTATCTTTTTATTGAACTTACTACAATTATAAGATCAATCAAGAAGTTTGAAGGAACTGTCTTAAACATCATTTGACGCGAGAGGTATAATATTACATTATCTTTTCGTTAAAGCCTGACCAGTAATATATGATCATTGTCAAGAGGGCGCTTATACTCATGTATGTAGTGACAGTTCATTATAGTATGAAAAAATTAGTTCCAGTAAAATTCCGTAACATTATGGCGCGTGATCATATATTACTGATGGTCAGGCTTTACAAGCCCTTTACTTAATGGGCAATCTTGATACTAATCATTTTAGTAGAACGGGTCATTTCTTCTTACAAACGTACACTGACATGATAGATGATAGTTATACGAGTATGAATCATTTATTTAGTTATCGTGCATGTATTGGAGCGGGCGACACGCACGATAACTAAATAACATGATTCAAATATCATTCTGATATCTGATATCATTCAGTGCAATTTCGAATTGGTCTTTTAGTCACTATTGTCCCGTGTCCACTCCAGCAGCGGTATCATGGTCGTGTTTTTGTCACTTGTCATATCATGCGTCACTTTCGCACTTACGTACTTGTCGGTGCCCGTTGAACACACGGAGGGCGATTGGATAAGCGTTGTCGAACGTGAGTGCGAGAACATCGAACCTATGGGGGCTATCACCATCAGCTCAGCCCCGACTACGTAAGTTGTGCCATCCATACGGCCCAGAACTGGAAAAGTCCAGGACCGGACGGATTGCACAACTTCTGGCTAAAATGGTTTCGATGCTCGCATGCACGGTTGGCAACGTAGTTCCAACAAGCCCTAGAGTTTGGTCCCCTTCCACCTTCCCTAACAACTGGTAAACATAAATGGTAGACTGCGAAAAGGACTTATCACCATTAACATCTTTTATATTTTTACGTCGTCTGACTATAAATTATTTATTTTTATTTATATTTCTGAACTAAACGTTAAAATTTATGCTTTCGGTTAAATTTCATCAGTATAAGCTAAAATACTGGGTTAGTATGAAAAGGTGCCTAATTACCGAGACAAAAGTACATTTGTTCTTATCTTTTTTTAAGTTCTCCGAGACGTACACTACAATGATAATCCAATCAATCCAAAAGGTTAGCAATTTGCTAATTATAAACCCCCTAGGTTAAAGTACAGAAAACCCCGTGACATCGAGTGGCCAAAATACAGTTCATTTAGAAGTTTCAAAAGAAAAGGGTTTCTGCAATGATATTATAAATATAGATATGGCATACCCTAACAAGCGAAAAAAATGCTTCCAACGTCATGGTAGCACACACTCACATTATGTTTATTGTTTACCAGCATTCATGAAAAGCGTAAGAGAGAAGACATAATTAAAAGAACACCTAAGTTAAAAGAAGAACTTGTGTTTGTCACTTACGTGTCATAGTTAAAGTCGAAGGACAAACACAAACAGCAAAGAGAAAGAGCAAACTATACAATCGTCACAAGTGCTGCAATTTTGGAGCGCGTATAACCTAACCATACATTGACGTATAAAAAATCGGTATAATATTACTTGTATATACTATGTCTATGAAGTATAATAAGCTGATCATTGTATGAACGTCAAAATTTGTAACAACAAAAGGAATTATTAAATACCAAGAAATTACGATTTTACTAGACTGATACTCGCCTGGTATTCTGTTTTAATATTTACCAATAGAACTTACTGAAAGAAATATATATGCCATTCTTTTTTACTTTGCCAGTTGTCGTTGGACAGTTGTCGTTTAAAACGAGCGTGAGTTGCGAGACTGAGCGCAAAGCCCAAAATACCCAAAAGCAAAAGCCCATTGCCAAAGCTGCCTCTCGGGCACGGTTTTTGTGGGGATGTAGGGCCATTTTTTTCGGCTGATTGTTAAAAAAAACAGTTCATTAATGTATCTATGTATCTACAGTTATAATATCATTGGGTTTCTGTAAAATTTAGCCACTCGTTGTCCTTACTATGCCATTTTTAGACAAAAAAATCGTGTTTCACGAGATCTTTTTGTATGGCAACTATAATACACTCATATATAAGTATATATTAAACATATGATAATGTTTACTTAGTCTTAACCATTAAAAGTACTTATGACTACTATCTCTTTCTAGTCTTTAAAATATACTTTTGGACTACTTAAATAGCATTATTTTTATTATTTGCGTGTTTTATTATTTTTTTGTATTTTTCTGCCTTTAAAATGGAATATAATAGGACTTGCCAAATTGGCTTATTAAGATAACGCCATTCTTATACTATGATTAAAGTTCTTTTAGTCTCATAAAGTAATGCGTTAATAATATAAATTAAAAAGATAATATTAAAAAGATTTACCTCTAGAGCGGGGTTATTTTTAAATTTAATCAGTTTCCTGTTCAGCAATTGCAATATAAAAAGACAATAAATCAAGTTAATCACAATTAAATACCAAAAGACACAAAAAAACCTATTTATGACTACTCTATCTCTTTCCAGCCCTTAAAATAAACTACTTAAATAGCATTTTTTTGCGTTTTATTATTTTTTTGTATTTTTCTGCCTTAAAATCGAATATAATAATAGGACTAATATTAGGACTTGCCGAATAGTCTTATTAAGATAACTTTATTTTATTCTTATGCTATGATTAAAATTATTTTTAGTCTCTAAAAGTGGTAGATAAATTTATTTATAATAACGCATAGTTATCGTGAAATAGACTTAAACAAACTACACTCGCTTAGTTATATGCGTCCGTTCTCCCCTTTGAGTCCGTTAAACCTCCAAAACATAAACACTTTATGATACCACCTATATTATTATAGCCTACCTTACCTATATAGTTACCTCGTATATTTATATTATGGTCACATGACTTTATTACATGATGTTGTTGTTGAATCTAATTGTTAAACATTTATTATAGGTATTATTACCATTTTTTTTTAGTTTCTACTTTTATCCTTTTATGTTTTTTTTTGTCTTACGTCAATGTATTAATCTAAAATTCCGACCCCCATACACTCAAAAGCCGTAGAAAAAAATTCACAACATAAAGTGTAGTCACACTGTACCTATCAATGTGATGCTTAAATTATTACCTAATAATAGTCAGTTAGTACCTACTTAGTAATATATTAAAGCCATAATCTATATCTATAAATACATGATTTCTACAGAAAATCTACTTAAATACGTTAATATACTTATTTATATCTTAACTATTTTTACATATTTACAATATTTTTCCACGATGATGACACAGGTGTACCTCCTGATGGTAAGTGAACACCGAAGCCAATGGAGTCTTGCAACTCTATAAACCCAGACGAGCCACAGCGGTAGTTCCGTCATAAGGGCTTTTTTAATGTTTTGGATTTGCTTTATTCGTCAGATTTTGATAAAATTAAATATACGGGTCAAAATTATTTTCGTTGTCTAGTTTCAGACCACTGTCACGCTTGTATTTTTGTATTTTATCGAATAAATAAAAAAGACGAGTGCTATTGAATAACTTTTTAGCTGTAGAATACATTTTACGTGAAAATAATTAAAAACTAAATCTCATCTCATACAAAAAGCTCCACTCCGTCACATTTTTTGGGAACAAATGTTATCGAAAACTGACGAAAATAAAAATACAACAATAAAAAAAATAAAAATTAATTAGTTTCAGATAGCTGAGATCCATAAATTGTTAGTTACAAGACAATAAATTAAAAATAATGACAATAAAATTAAACGTGAAATTCCGTAAAAAAATATGAGATTTTTCAGGGGTATTCACACTTTGTCTATTCTGATTCGGTGCAGTTAGCTTAGACTGGCTTTTGGCTGTGGCCTTGTGCAAGGAGGCGCTACCCTATAGGGCTTCAGAGGGCTTACCACGAAAAATTTATATAAAAATTGCGTTATGGAGGCACAATAGACGTTTGATTTTCTTTTTCGCGGTAGGCCCTCCGATTCGAGCGAGATGACATTCCGCCATGCCCTATCGTGGTCTTGGACGTAGTTTAAGGACATACCCGGGTCCGAACTTTTTTAAATATTTAAATTTAAAATATTTGTTTTGTATTTTTTTAATTGACACTGAATACAATTTTCGCGTTATATATCCACGAATACATTTATATGAAATGACAATATTTCTACACTTATTATCTCTAAATCTGAATATATTTAAAAATCACCCATAGTGTGTATTTTTTATATAGCCGCAAACTTAAACTAGACGTAGGTTTTGCTGCTATAAAACAATTTTAAAAGATTTTTTAAATCTCGTCAACTACCTGTGCGCAAGCGCGAGCAGGCATCCGTTCCGTAGCGGTGCGCGGCAACTACTATGGCTAGACGCCAAAATTGGTGTGGGCCGCATGTACTTGTAGCGACGCGACGAAATCGCGGAGTGAGACAAGCCTGTTGAAAACAATAAAAATGAGTCAGATTGTATGGAAATTGTATACCAAGTGATCAGTTTTGATTGGTCATGAGCACATTATAATGGCGATATAAATAAATAAATAAAATTAAAGAGCTTTATTCCATTCATACCTACCTACCTATTACAAATTTCAAATACTTGTTTATTATAATGTGGATTTTTACTTATTCGAATTAAATAGACATGCATTATAGATTTTGAGAAAATTAATGTTTTATATATTATTTATGTCACGTAATACTTATTTATTTATTTTTTATATTTAATTAACATTAAACGTAAGGACTGCCTGTAGCGGTGAAAGCCTCCTCCATTTTTTTCCATCTTCTACGGTCTGGTGTATAATGACGATGTAAGTGTTAAGTACTAGACAATTTTTTCAATTTTAAGAGTCCCTGGCAAGCTCGTTTCTGTACATATTATTACAAATCAGTTACCTTCTTAAGTCAGTCGGATTATCATTCATTACACCCCAGGTAGCAAAATTACGTAAAATGTAGTCAGCGACGTCATAATAACGGCATTATTACGTCATTATGACGTCGCTGACGTCATTTGACGTCATTTTGCTACCTGGGACACGTGCTATAATATAATGAAAAAACACGCGTGTTTAATATCTAGGATTGAGCCTAAAAACGGTTCAATAAGTTACACGTTACGAGCAAGTGTGTTGGAAAATTACATATTTGGCTTAAAATATTTACATTCAGTAACAAAGTTAGGGAGCTAATAGTTAATAATGTGCGGTTTAAGAGGAGTTTCCTCCCGCGGACGCTTCGGCTGTGGAATGAGCTCCCTGTCGAGATTTTCCCGAGGGGCTACAGTATGGGGTTCTTGAAAAAAAGGAGTGTAAAGGTTTTGTAAAAAGTCGGCAACGCGCATGTAATATATCTGGTGTTGCAGGCGTCCATAGGCTATGGTGACTGCTTACGATCAGGCGGGCCGTATGCTTATCAACCACCGACGTGGTATAAAAAATATATATTCAATAAGGTTTTGAACCATAATTTAAAAAACAACTCACTAGACTGCTTGAGAAAACTTCTGTTACGTGCTTGCAAAACAGCAATTCTTGACATTTTCTGGATGTTCATGATCTGTGAAAATAAATCTAATGAAATAAATATAATGAAAAAGTACGCGTGTTTAATATCTAGGATTGAGCCTAAAACCGGTTCAATAAGTTACACGTTACGAGCAAGTTTGTTGAAAAATTACATAATTGGCTTAAAACATTTACATTCAGTAACAAAATTGGGTAGCTAATAGTTAATTTATTGAATGATGTCCCTCAGCAACCATGTATCTAGCTCACCGCTCGCCGTCGGCAGGGTGTTCATCCTCACACCCTAGAACCTACATGGTCACGTACTGTGCGGTTTAAGAGGAGTTTCCTCCCGCGGACGCTTCGGCTGTGGAATGAGCTCCCTGTCGAGGTTTTCCCGAGGGGCTACAGTATGGGGTTCTTGAAAAAAAGGAGTGTACAGGTTTTGTAAAAAGTCGGCAACGCGCATGTAATATATCTGGTGTTGCAGGCGTCCATAGGCTATGGTGACTGCTTACGATCAGGCGGGCCGTATGCTTATCAACCACCGACGTGGTATAAAAAATATATATTCAAAAAGGTTTTGAACCATAATTTAAAAAACAACTCACTAGACTGCTTGAGAAAACTTCTGTTACGTGCTTGCAAAACAGCAATTCTTGACATTTTCTGGATGTTCATGATCTGTGAAAATAAATCTTACATTAGGAACCATTTCTGATATTTGTATTGGCAGTACTAAAAAGTAATAGTCACGGAGACAGAATCAGATTTAGCAACTTGTTACGGTTTTGTTACGATCGTGATACAATTTACGCTGATTGGTGCATGCGATATAACATGAAGTAATACAGTGGAATCCGTTTATAATGACTCCGCTTATAGTTATACTGACCAACCGCTTACTATGACACAATTAAATTACTGTGCTAAGTTTGGTTTTCGTATAAATATCGTATAGTATAAATAAGATGAAGATGAAGTCATAAAGTCTTATAGTGACATATCGCTTACTATGACCTTATAAATCCTATTTTTATGAAATTATGACCGGTTATGCTAACAGATTCGCTGATTTTAATGGCCATCCCCACGTCTTTCCCTGCAAGGACGTTTGGTGCGTGCGTGGAGTGTAGTTATTTTAGCTTATAGTAAAGTTCTCAGTGGCAATTTAATAATTGGTACAAGGTTAAATAAACTCATTTCTCACAAAGGAGTTTGATTAATTTAGAAAACTTAACAACAATAAGAAGTTCATCAACTATGCTTTATATAACATCTGCTTAGTATGACGTGTTTGTCACTTCCCTTTGATGTCATAATCGAAACGATCGTCAATTTCGTTTCGAAACCAGTTCAAAATCGTAACAAGTTATCACCTGCCTGATCTGTCCGTGTCAAAAGTGACGTTTTTTGGTTGTGACGATTTTTGGTGTTTGGTTGGAGTATGCAAATTAAATACAAATTTCAGGCTATTTATACCATTACTTAATCTAAATTTCCGAGAGCAGAAAAGACAAAAGAGAACACTAAATCGGTCTGTTCCAGGTACAAACGTACCTATTCCTATAAAAAAACCGTTTAAGTGCGAGTCGGACTCGCCCACCGAGGGTTCCGTACTTTTTAGTATTTGTTGTTATAGCGGCAACAAATATATATCATCTGTGAATATTTCAACTGTCTAGCTATCACGGTTCATGAGATACAGCCTGGTGACAGACAGACGGATAGTGGAGTCTTAAGGGCCCTACTGACTATCAGTCCGCCGGACGATATCGGCCTGTCAGTTGTTCGAAACTGTCAAATTTTTGTTCTAACTGGCAGGCCGATATCGTCCGGCGGACTGATAGTCAGTGGGCCGCTTTAGTAATACACGGAAAAAAAAGTATCTTCATTGAAGACAAATCCTCTTCGTCAAGACAAATATAGTTTCGTATATAGGTGGAAACAATGTTGTCTTCAGTCAAGTAAAATTGGGTAGGGAGCCCTAAAAAATTGTGATCATCTTTTTTTTAATACGCAAATACATGTTTCGTCTTTACTTACTTCCGTGCTTATTCAGAGCAGTTTTCAGTTCTGAAGATCGTCGGTTGGCTACTTCTAGGCATGTGGTGTGGTAACTTCACAAAAGAGTTCCTTGAAGTAGATCAGTTTTTGAAAATCTTTAATTCGCGGTGCGGTCAATGTAAATAAATACGTGTGTTTATTTTGTGTGTTTTCAAAATGGTTAAATCAGCCTCGAGAATATTGGCCTAGTCAAACCAAGTCAGATTTTCCTGAGAACTTGCCAGGTTTACGTTCAAAATTTGTGTCTAACAGTCTAGTTTTAGGTGACTTTGATTTAGTCGATCGGTACAGTTCGTTTGAGAAATTAGTCAACGTAACTGCTCTTTTGTTTCGATTTATGAATAATTGTCGTGGTAATAAAAACATTAACAAAAATGTTTCTGTATCGGAACGTCGTTTCGCCTTGTCTCGTTTGTTCCTGATGATTCAAAAATGTTTCTGTATCGGAACGTCGTTTCGCCTTGTCTCGTTTGTTCCTGATGATTCAAAAGAAACATTTCTATAATCATATCGAAGATATATGTGCTGGGAAACCTATTCGAGACTCGTTACGAAAACTTAACTTATTTGTCGACGGACAAGGTTTGATTCGAGTTGGCGGACGTCTTTGTCATTCAGAACCCCCTTATTCGGCTCGACATCCCATTTTAGTCACATTTCTTTTAGTGGAACATTATCATAAGGTCACGTAGGTGCTGACACTTTAGCTTCAATTCTAACATTTTCTATTTAACAAGCTTTTATCTAACTTGGAATGTTCGTATGCGTTTTTTGATCTTCAAATTTTTCAAACAAGTTTTCGCTGGCTTATTAGTGTTTTTTGTTGCAAAAAACCAGTGCGATATTATGATGAAATAAAACTTTTTCGATGCGTCATTCTTAAGTGCCTTACTGGCGAGCGTCGAGCGGCGCGTGCGGCGGAGCGTGCAGCGTAGCGTGCAGCGTAGCGTGCAGCGTAGCGTGCAGCGTAGCGTGCAGCGTAGCGTGCAGCGTAGCGTGCAGCGTAGCGTGCAGCGTAGCGTCGAGCGTCCAATATACTTAAACAGCGTCAGGTGGTCTGTTCTTTCTCAATAACGATGATGATGTATTCCTGTTATCCCTTATAGGGGCTCGCAGAATAATTTTGCCAATTGTCGCGATCTTAAGCGGCTGGAGACCCTGCTTGGACAGGTAGTTGTCCGGTCATTAGTTTTTTATCCTTCCTGATGTTTTTTCATCAAATCTTCGAATCAGCGTACAATTCCCTCCACACGCGTAATTCTTTGACTTCGACCAAATCCAGGTTTTGTTTATATCAGGCACTTGTTGTGTTTGCCTACCCTCCTCCTTTCTCATTCGGGCTTGGGACCGACAATGGCGGAGTTATAGGCTAAACGAAATAACCCCTCAAGTCCCAATGTCCTTTTAAGGTACTAATCATTTGTTTAAAGAACCTTACGTATTTAATGAAATATATTGAATTACGGAAAAGAACAATAGAATGTATTTCTTAATGTATTCTAATTGCCGTTTCATTTACCCCCAATATTATGTCTAATTTGCGTAATAAAATGCATATTTAATTTAAATAATAGTACAAACTTTAAACGCGATACCTAGTAAGTAGCAAGTGGGCCGAAAATCGATGATCTTTACCTAAACTCATATAACATTTTTTATTTTATTGGCTTCAAAAATGCGTGGTTAAAATCTTTCGGGTTACTCGTGTGACGTATACATTTCGCCCCGCCGCGACTATTTGTCTGTTTGCTAAAAACTCGAAAACCTGGACATTTGCGGAAGGTTTAAGTATAATACACGTACGTACTAATTTCACTCGGAGCGCTAGAACTAATCAGGGTGACAGAGACGTGATCAGATATGACAAGGCTCACAAATATTAAAGTATGGATGGAATAGAAAGGATGCCAATCTCTTAAGGCAGAATTGTTGCAAAAGTGATCGCTTTTAGCTTTAAATAATATTTCCTAATCTCTCCGGTTGCGCTAGTTAGGCTCTGGGACATAAGGCAATAAATAACCCGACCAAATTACGTAGGTTGTTTTTGGTAGTATTTCGGTGTATGGTGGCGCCGCCTAATTACTGTTTTTTGATGGACACTTTTCATACATAGAGATTTGGCTCCTTTATATAGTCTCCATGTATTAAAGGAATTATGCATAGAGACTGAATTATGTTAAAGGGGTTGCTGTGACATGAATGTTGATGTTATCGTGGAGTAGGTATAAAACTACACACGAACAGATAACTTACACCTTACACCTACTATTCATAGTAAGATAAATCACAAATTAATAATATAACATGAGATATTAAGTTGAATAAATAATGAAAATATGTATAATGTAAGAATTTGCTTCCTTGAATAATAATAATAATTATTAATTGTTACTCTGTTAATAAGATATTTATAACTGTAATTAATTTTGAATTTACGGAAGTTTGACATCTTATTTTCATATTTATAAGTTATTTATTGTACTCTTATATTAAGTTGAAAATGTAATACTAAAATATAAATTTGTCCTTTAGGTAAAATATATGTAAAAATCGATATTAATATAATGCGCTAACGTGGAGTCACGGGACAGGCCTAGCCTAGTGTGATCTACTAAATCGATGTAAATGTAACAAACTGATTTTAAAAATAAAATTTTACTTCACTTTTACATGAAAAGTACAGAAACTTAAATGAAATATACGCGAAATATTAGAATAGAAAAGAATAGAAATATTTTATTTGGTTTAAAAACAAATGATTTTAAAATACATGTTTTTCAAAAAATTCCGTCTTAAACTTACAGAAACTTACATGAAATTTAAGTTACAGTTACACATTGGAAACTTACTTACAAGCTGCCCATCACTTGTCTCATCTATTGAGCATTAGCATCGTAAAATCAGGAAGATCATGAAATTCCTAGGTATATTGTGAAACGTGAAAATAATTGTCTCCTGAGTCGACGGAGCCCTGCTACGCGGGGCTCTTATTTCTGAACAGTTTGCCCTTCGGGCATCTGAAGCTGTTAACCATAGAGTAACTTCTGAACGAGAATCAAATTTTCTTGATTTTCGAGGCACGTTTTTTCCTTAGACTGTATCCATCTATTACGGAGTTATATCTATCTTTGTGCTAACGAACCTATCCTACCTATGTTTTGGTTTAATTTCCATAAGCATAATTTATAAAATATTACACAGGAACTTTACGATCGGCCGCCGAAATATATGTACATCGGAGAATATTTTGCTGGTCAAGAATACTTCTAAAATACCGCCCCTCAGACCCACCCCATCTCTAATAGTTGTAAGATCCGCCTCCCACCTTACCGCCACAGGTGGTTGCTTAAGATTCCCTGGTGTATGGGCGTTTTCACCACAGATCTAGGTACAATGTAGAGTCGGATCAGTCAATGATATCGGAGCAGCCAAGGTGCACACAAATATCTGAACACGCCTGTATTGTCAAGGCGTTAGAGTGCGTGTTCAAAGGGTAAAAACGGGACCCTATTACTGAGACTCCGCTGTCCGTCTGTCTGTCACCAGGCTGTATCTCATGAACCGTGATAGCTAGGCAGTTGAAATTTTCACAGATGATGTATTTCTGTTGCCGCTATAACAATAAATACTAAAAACAGAATAATATAAATATTTAAATGGGGCTCCCATACAACAAACGTGATTTTTTTGCTGTTTTTTTCCGTAATGGTACGGAACCCTTCGTGCGCGAGTCCGACTCGCACTTGGCCGGTTTTTTTTTTTCAGATGTTGCCGCTATAACAACAAATACTAAAAACCGGCGCCAAGTGCAAATCGGACTCGCGCACCGAGGGTTCCGTACTTTTTAGTATTTTTTGTTATAGCGGCAACTAAAATACATCATCTGTGAAAATTTCAACGGACAGACGGACAGTGGAGTATTAGTAATAGGGTCCCGTTTGTACCCTTTGGGTACGGAACAGAATAAAATAAATATTTGAGTGGGGCTCCCATACAACAAACTTGATTTCGTGAAGGAGGAGTAATCCGCGAGGCCCACGGCCCCTCTACAGGCCCAGTACTCGCGCTGCACTGTGTCAAACCAATGCGGTTTACCGAACGTCATAGTGTGGGCGATCTTGAACGGACGAGGCCTAAGCGTGTCGTCGGGTGATTTTTCTGCGGACTGTAATATGTAAGAATTTTAGCAATGTTATTTTGTTGTCATCATAGTTTTTATTAAAATACATTTTGAAATATACTAATTTTAATGACAAAACTTCCGTGAGGCACTGACATATCGGTCGCGGTCGCGGAGAGCTGCAGCCCGCAGTCTGCGTCGGGCCACCAACGCGAGCGCTCATTGAAAATGCTCCTCGTTGTGGAGCGAAACATGTCGAGCAATCATCGACTTTATAAACGTGAGTGATCCGGTTTAATATATTTATATGACTTGTACAAATGTCGATATTACCTGAATGATGATTACAGAAAACATATAAAGAATAATGTACACGTAATATACCTATACAGTGTAGTAATAAAAAAATATTCAGATAAAACACGATCTTAGTTAGTCAATAAAATTCAGCGAGAACAGCTTACTTGAAGTCAATCTAACATTAAAAATTTTTATCAAACAAGTTTCTATAAAATTCAAGAAATAATTGTTATTTGTTTTGCAACGGGCAAAGCTGTTGTTTAATCCCTCGTACCGTGTAATATTGATACCCGAGCAAGATAAAGATTTTAAAATTGAACCCCAAGCGTAGCTAGTGGTTCGAAAAGTGGAATCCTGTGCGTTGCGAGGGTTTCAAGGCACAAGGGTTAAACATACTTTGCTACCGAATGAAACACAAAATTTTCCACCACGCCAACTCGAGGAAAATACTAATACAGAAAAACATCAAAAATTAAATTTAAACGTAAGTAAATGAACACTTACGATTGTTTATTTAAAATCATCATTTAAAAGTCAACTCCGTGCCAAGATGAGGAAATAACTCATGCATCAACTTTGAGGACAGAATGAAACTTTCCCAGTTTTTTTAAAGAATAAAGAGATTCTTTAAGAGTGGCGGCAAGCTCGGCTGAATTGCATCTTCCCATACAAATGTAGTTCCGCTCTCATTTTAAAACTACGTGTTGAATTGTAATGAAACTTTGCACGTACAATGACATGAGGTATATCTAGGTCTTAAAATAAGAGCGTAACTAAGTTTGTATGGAGAACCGAGCTTGCCGGAGACCCTTAAGAGCTGGTGTGGTGAGAATATATATGTATAATTAATAATTATTCTTCAGATCGCCGTCGCTTCAGTAGAGAATAAGCTGCACCGACTGCTCGATCTCGTAAATGCACAGCACGAAGGCACGGCCTAGCATCGCGAGATTGGACACGCCGTGCCAGCTGTTTCTTCACCGCCTTTTGAGTTTCAAGTCTTCCAGTATGTGTCTAAATCTTTAGTTTAACAGCGTAAAGCCAGGAAATTTGAAGGGGCCAATAGATGTGGCGCGGCGCGAAATGAAACGAGGGCTACCGTTTTTGTGCTCACCAGTTGGTGCAACTGTAGATGTAGGTCCAGAAAAACAGGTCTCAAAATTCTTATATATTATGCTTATTTTTATAAAATCAATACGTTCTAATATACACAAAAGTATTTTAACGTATAAATGTGTCATTTTTCAACCAGTTTAATTTTGCATATATTTTAGTTGGCACTTTTTTTAAACCACTAACATTTATTGAGCTATATCTATTGTTTACCATGATTAATCAAAGATGGACAAATATTTATCACAATTATATGAATAAGGACTGAAAATTCCCCATAAAAAAGCTTGAAACCCCCCAAACTTCTATGCATTTGACATTTTGAAAGACCTCCATCTACACTAGCGCCCCTAGCGGCGAAATTAAACGCGGTAGCCCTCATTTGCGACGGAAGATATGGGACCGACGGGCTTTAACCACGTTGGCCGCTCACAGCTCACGAGTTGGCCGAACACGGCCCCGTTGTCTCGTAGATGTGGATTTTTTCTTAGACTAAAATAAAAACGTGGGGCGTTACAATTAGAAATCGTTAAAAAATATAATTTTATTAATAATTAATTATAATCTATTAATTAGTACTATATAATATATTATTTATATATTTGGAAAAGAAAATCTTAGTAAATATAACTATGAAACATTACAATATAATTTTACCTACGTCATACCTACCCCAGAAAGCATTGCATTGTATTCTTATATTTTTAGATCTTTCTCAACATTTTTAAATACTAACGCCCCACGTTTTTATACATATTCTATATATGTATATAATAATTCTTCAGATCGCCGTCGCTTCAGTAGAGTATAAGCTGCACCGAGAGTCCGAAGTCACGAATTTAGCACGAAGGCACGGCCTAGCATCACGAGATCGGACACGCCGTGCGAGCTGTTTCTTCACCGCCTTTTGAGTTTCAGGTCTTCCAGTAATTGTCTAAATCTTTAGTTTAACAGCGTAAAGCCAGGAAATTTGAAGGGGCCAAAAGATGTGGCGCGGCGCGAAATGAAATGAGGGCTACCGTTTTTGTGCTCACCAGTTGGCGCAACTGTAAATGTAGGTCCAGAAAAACGGATCTCAAAATTCTTATATGCTTATTTTTATAAAATCAATACGTTTCAATATACACAAAGGTATTTTAACGTCTAAATGTGTCATTTTTTCAACCAGTTTAATTTTGCATATATTTTAGTTGGCACTTTTTAAACCTCTAACATTTATTGAGCTATATCTATGGTTTACCATGATTAATAAAAGATGGATAAAGATTTATCACAATTATATGAATAAGGAGTGAAAATTCCCCATAAAAAGCTTGAAACCCCTCAAACTTCTATGCATTTGACATTTTGAAAGACCTCCATCTACACTAGCGCCCCTAGCGACGAAATTAAACGCGGTAGCCCTCATTTGCGACGGAAGATATGGCACCGACGGGCTTTAACCACGTTGGCCGCTCACAGCTCACGAGTTGGCCGAACACTAGCCGAACTACTAATAGGGTCCCGTTTTTTACCCTTAAGGTACGGGTACGGAACCCTAAAAACAGAATAAAATAAATATTTAAGTGTATGGGAGCCCTCCCATACAACGAACTTGATTTTTTTGGCGTTTTTTGCGTAATGGTACGCCTACGGAACCTTTCGTGCGCGAGTCCGACTCGCACTTGCGGTTACAAATAATATATTATGATACGTCTATACCGTTTTATTAGACAATCGTCCGGTTTTACGCGAGCGCTCATTGAAAATACTCCTCGTTATGGAGCGAAACATGTCGAGCAATCATCGACTTCATAAACGTGAGTGATCCGGTTTAATATTTATATGACTTGTACAAATATCGTTATTACCTGAATTACAGAGAAGATATAAAGAATAATGTGCATGTAATATACAGTGTAGTATTAAAAAATATTCAGATAAAACACGATCTTAGTTAGTCAATAAAATTCAGCGAGAACAGCTTACTTAAAGTCAATCTAACATTTAAAATAATTATCAAACATGTTTCTATAAAATTCAAGAAATAATAGTTAATTGTTTTGCAACGGGCAAAGCTGTTGTTTAATCCCTCGTACCGTGTAATATTGATACCCGAGCAAGATAAAGATTTTAAAATTGAACCACGAGCGTAGCGAGCGGTTCGAAAAGTGGAATCCTGTGCGTTGCGAGGGTTTCAAGGCACAAGGGTTAAACAAACTTTGCTACCGAATAAAACACTAAATTTTCCACCACGCCGACTCGAGGAAAACACTAATACAGTAAAACATCACAAATTAAATCCAAAGGTAAATGAACACTTTCGATTGTTTATTCAAAATCATCATTTAAAAGTCAACTCCGTGCCAACATGAGGAAATAACTCATGCATCAACTTTGAGGACAAAATGAAACTTTCTCAGTTTTTTAGGGTTCCGTACCTCAAAAGGAAAAAACGGAACCCTTATAGGATCACTCGTGCGTCTGTCTGTCTGTCTGTCTGTCTGTCTGTCAGTCTGCCACAGCCTATTTTCTCCGAAACTACTGGACCAATTAAGTTGAAATTTGGTATGTAAGTTTGTGACCCAAAGATGAACATGTTACGTAAACAAATTAATTTTAAACACGGGGGCCAATATTGGGGGGTATATGAGAAAATTAAAAAATATAGTTTGTCAAACTATACCGTGTTACATATCAAACGAAAGAGCTCATTGTGAGAATCTCAAATATATTTTTTTTATAATTTTAAGATAAATAGTTTAGAAGTTATTCAAGAAAATAGGCAAAAAATGACCTTCCCTCCCTTTATCTACGAAACTACTGGGTTAAAAATTTTGAAAAAAATACACAAAATAGATCTTTACCTAAAGATCACCGAAAAACCTATTAGAAATATACAGTCAAGCGTCAGTCGGACTTACTTACTTAGTTTTTGATCCGACCTCTACGGGTTTATTAAAGACATTTCACATAGAAAAATATTATTATTATTCAGAGCCCACTGTGTCCCACTGCTGGGCAAAGGCCTCCCCCCTCTTTTTCCACTCGTCTCTGTTTAATGCTATATCTGGCCAGCTTGTCAAGAAGGAGTCCAAGTTATCCCGCCATCGCCGACGAGGTCTGCCGGATCCCCGGTTAGACTAGTGGGGCTCCCACTCCGTGGTTAACTTGGCCTGCAAGTCATCCGGCATTTGGCAGACATGACCAGCCTAGTCCCATTTCAACTTGGCCGCTTTCCGAGCTACGTCTTTTATTTGAGTCTTAGAGCGCAGCGTGGTGTTCGGACTCGATCTCTTAATTTTACACCTAATATGCTGCGTTCCATAGCTCTCTGGCAAACCCCGAGTTTGGACTTTTGAGCTTCCGTCAAGGACCAGGTCTGAGCACCGTAGGTGAGAACTGGAAGTACGCACATGTCCATAAGCCTACGCTTGAGTGACAGAGGTAGGTCTCCCTTCATCAGGCGTTTCATTGACCAATAGCTCTTCCAGGCGTTTTCGGTGCGTCTTTGGACTTCTTTGTCCTGTCGCGCCTGGAAAGAGACTATTTGGCCAAGATAAAGGTATTCTTGGACATATGCGATGTGTTCTCCGTTTATCTCAATCCTACGTTTTGTGCTGTTAGTCATGACCTTGGTTTTTGACATATTCATCTTCAGTCCAACCTCGAGGCTTGCGTTGCTAAGGTCTTCTAGCATGTGACTTAACTCGGATGAAGTTGAGGAAAACAAGACTATGTCGTCGGCGAAGCGAAGGTTGGTCAGCTTCCTTTCCCCGACAATCAAGCCCCTCTCCCCAAAGCGGGCAAGCTTTTGGAACACGTGCTCTAAAGTACTGGTGAAGAGCTTCGGCGATAGCGGATCTCCTTGTTTAACTCCTCTTTGTACATCGAAGGACGGGCCAGAAGACTGAAGTTTTATGGCGGCTGTGCTGTTGGAGTAAATGGTTTTTAAAAGTTTTTTGTAGTTCGGTGCTATTTCTTGGTGTAAAAATACATTGTTTAAATTGTGTAATGTACGGAACCCTTGGAACGCGAGTCCGACTCGCATTTGGCCAGTTTATTTAAAGAATAAAGAGATTCTTTAAGAGTCCCCGGCAAGCTCGACCGAATTGCACCTTCCCATACAAACGTAGTTCCGCTCTCATTTTAAAACTACGTGTTGGATTGTAATGAAACTTTGCACGTACAATGACAATACATGAGGTATATCTAGGTCTTAAAATAAGAGTGTAACTAAGTTTGTAATGAGAACCGAGCTTGCCGGAGACCCTTAAGAGCTGGTGTGGTGAGAATATATATCTATAATTAATAATTATTCTTCAGATCGCCGTCGGTTCAGTAGAGTATAAGCTGCACCGACTGTCCGATGTCATGATTGCAGCACGAAGGCACGGCCTAGCATCGTGAGATCGGACACGCCGTGCGAGCTGTTTCTTCACCGCCTTTTGAGTTTCAGGTCTTCCAGTATTTGTCTAAATCCTTAGTTTAACAGCGTTAAGCCAGGAAATTTGAAGGGGCCAAAAGATGTGGCGCGGCAAATATTGCATATATTTTAGTTGGTACTTTTTAGACCTCTAACATTTATTGTGCTATGTTAACGCCTTGAGTTGTTGTTGTTGAGTGAAATGAAATGAGGGCTACCGTTTTTGTGCTCACCAGTTGGCGCAACTGTAGATGTAGGTCCAGAAAAACAGATCTCAAAATTCTTATATGCTTATTTTTATAAAATCAATACGTTCTAATATACACAAAGGTATTTTAACGTCTAAATGTGTCATTTTTTTCAACCACTTTAATCTTGCATATATTTTAGTTGGCACTTTTTTTAAACCACTACCATTTATTGAGCTATATCTAATGTTTACCATGATTAATCAAAGATGGACAAAGATTTATTAAAATTCCCCATAAAAAAGCCTGAAATCCCCCAAACTTCTAAGCATTTGACATTTTGAAAGACCTCCATCTACACTAGCGCCCCTAGCGGAGAAATTAAACGCGGTAGCCCTCCTTTGCGACGGAAGATATGGGACCGACGGGCTTGGCCGCTCACAGCTCACGAGTTGGCCGAACACGGCCCCGTTGTCTCGTAGATGCGGATTTTTTCTTAGACTAAAATAAAAACGTGGGGCGTTAAAATTAGAAATCGTTAAAAAATATAATTTTATAAATAATTAATTATAATCCATTAATTAGTACTATAGTACTATATATAATATATTATTTATATATTTGGAAAAGAAAATCTTAGTAAATATAACTATGAAACATTATAATATAATTTTACCTACGTCATACCTACCCCAGAAAGCATTGCATTGTATTCTTATATTTTTAGATCTTTCTCAACATTTTTAAATAATAACGCCCCACGTTTTTATACATATTATATATATGTATATAATAATTCTTCAGATCGCCGTCGCTTCAGGAGAGTATAAGCTGCACCGAGAGTCCGATGTCACGAATTTAGCACGAAGGCACGGCCTAGTATCGCGAGATCGGACACGCCGTGCGAGCCGTTACTTCACCGCCTTTTGAGTTTCAGGTCTTCCAGTATTTGTCTAAATCTTTAGTTTAACAGCGTAAAGCCAGGAAATTTGGAGGGGCCAAAAGATGTGGCGCGGCGCGAAATGAAATGAGGGCTACCGTCATACCGTCAATGTCATCAATGTAGCACGAAGGCACGGCCTAACATTACGAGATTGGACACGCCGTGCGAGCTGTTTCTTCACCGCCTTTTGAGTTTCAAGTCTTCCAGTATTTGTCTAAATCTTTAGTTTAACAGCGTAAAGACAGGAAATTTGAAGGGGCCTAAAGATGTGGCGTGGCAAATATTGCATATATTTTAGTTGGCACTTTTTAGACCTCTAACATTTATTGTGCTATGTTAACGCCTTGAGTATGTGTGCCATGCATGAGAGTCACACACTCACACAGCGACAGCGACAGAAGCGCGGGCGCGGCCCGAGCCCCACTCTTCATCTAACAAGCAACGCTTACGTACATATAGTACTGAGGGTCCTTTTATTAGATAATCCACTTTATTCAATAAATGAGTATATGACCTCGACACTTGAAATTGTAAATTGAACTTTGTAAACTTGACATGTTCTCATTTATTGATTCTTAATAAAATGTGTATATAACTAGTTATTATTTAGAACATGACGATCAATAGGAGATCCTCATACTTAGTTAATAATCCCGTATTTTGTTTTTGACATGGATGCATAAAATTTAATTTTTAATTTAATTTAAAATTTGTAAGACATTTTTTTGATTTGTATTTATTAATTTATTAAATAATGTAATGTAAATATCTAGTCAATGACAATCATAATATAAATTCATGTAGATTAGTCTAGCATAATTTATAATGTAATTTCATATTATGAGAATAAATATCTAATCTAATCTAATCTTACCTATTATGTAGTTTCTTAATATATACTCATTAAAGTTAAAATTTGGAAACTACTGCGTTATTTCTCTACCTAAGTCCACCGCCCGTAACTAGAAGTCGCTCCTGCATCTTCAAGCTATATCTATGGTTTACCATGATTAATCAAAGATGGACAAAGATTTATCACAATTATATAATAAGGAGTGAAAATTCCCCATAAAAAAGCATGAAACCCCTCAAACTTCTATGCATTTGACAGTTTGAAAGACCTCCATCTACACTAGCGCCCCTAGCGTCGAAATTAAACGCGGTAGCCCTCATTTGCGACGGAAGATATGGCACCGACGGGCTTTAACCACGTTGGCCGCTCACAGCTCACGAGTTGGCCGAACACTAGCCGAACTAGTAATAGGGTCCCGTTTTTTACCCTTTGGGTACGGAACCCTAAAAACAGAATAAAATAAATATTTAAGTGGGGCTCCCATACAACAAACTTGATTTTTTTGGCGTTTTTTGCGTAATGGTACGCCTACGGAACCTTTCGTGCGCGAGTCCAACTCGCACTTGCTGTTACAAATAATATATTATGATACATCTATACCGTTTTATTAGACAATCGTCCGGTTTTACGCGAGCGCTCATTGAAAATGCTCCTCGTTATGGAGCGAAACATGTCCAGCAATCATCGACTTTATAAACGTGAGTGATCCGGTTTGATATTTATATGACTTGTACAAAATGTCGTTATTACCTGAATGATGATTACAGAGAAGATATTATTAGAGGAGAAATCACCATACATCATTAAATAAAGGATTTAATACATAAAACCACGGAAAACAGGCATAGCTTAGGTAAATCACACTCCGACGCCGTAATGGCGGGCGATGCTCGTCTGTCAGTGCGGGACGCGCCACACGTAGTGTGACCATCGACACCAATCGTAGGGCTGCACCCGAGCAATCCACATAATCGGTTATCAATATAAAGAATAATGTGCATGTAATATACAGTGTAGTATTAAAAAAAATTCAGATATAACACGATCTTAGTTAGTCAATAAAATTCAGCGAGAACAGCTTAATTAAAGTCAATCTAACATTTAAAATAATTATCAAACAAGTTTCTATAAAATTCAAGAAATCATAGTTATTTGTTTTACAACGGGCAAAACTGTTGTTTAATCCCTCGTACCGTGTAATATTGATACCCGAGCAAGATAAAGATTTTAAAATTGAACCACGAGCGTAGCGAGCGGTTCGAAAAGTGGAATCCTGTGCGTTGCGAGGGTTTCAAGGCACAAGGGTTAAACAAACTTTGCTACTGAATGAAACACTAAATTTTCCACCACGCCGACTCGAGGAAAACACTAATACAGTAAAACATCACAAATTAAATCCAAAGGTAAATGAACACTTTCGATTGTTTATTCAAAATCATCATTTAAAAGTCAACTCCGTGTCAAGATGAGGCAGTAACTCATGCATCAACTTTGAGGACAAAATGAAACTTTCTCAGTCTTTTAGGGTTCCGTACCTCAAAAGAAAAAAACGGAACCCTTATAGGATCACTCGTGCGTCTGTCTGTCTGTCTGTCTGTCCGTCTGTCACAGCCTATTTTCTCCGAAACTTCTGGACCAATTAAGTTGAAATTTGGTACACATATGTAAGTTTGTGACCCAAAGATGAACATGTTACGTAAACAAATTAATTTTAAACACGGGGGCCAATATTGGGGGGTATATGAGAAAATTAAAAAATAAAGTTTGTCAAACTATACCGTGTTACATATCAAACGAAAGAGCTCATTGTGAGAATCTCAAATAATTTTTTTTATAATTTTAAGATAAATAGTTTAGAAGTTATTCAAGAAAATAGGCAAAAAATGACCTTCCCTCCCCCCCCCCTTTACCTACGAAACTACTAAGTCAATTTTTTTTTTAAATACACAAAATAGATCTTTATCTGTAGATCACCGGAAAACCTATAAGAAATGTACAGTCAAGCGTCAGTCGGACTTACTTACTTAGTTTTTGATCCGACCCCTACGGGTTTTTTAAAGACATTTCACATAAAAAATACATTGTTTAAATTGTATAATGTACGGAAACGGAACCCTTGAAACGCGAGTCCGACTCGCATTTGGCCAGTTTATTTAAAGAATAAAGAGATTCTTTAAGAGTCCCCGGCAAGCTCGGCCGAATTGCACCTTCCCATACAAACGTAGTGCCGCTCTTATTTTAAAACTACGTGTTGGATTGTAATGAAACTTTGCACGTACAATGACATGAGGTATATCTAGGTCTTAAAATAAGAGCGTAACTAAGTTTGTATGGAGAACCGAGCTTGCCGGAGACCCTTAAGAGCTGGTGTGGTGAGAATATATATCTATAATTAATAATTATTCTTCAGATCGCCGTCGCTTCAGTACAGTATAAGCTGCACCGACTGTCCGATGTCATGATTGTAGCACGAGGGCACGGCCTAGCATCGTGAGATCGGACACGCCGTGCGAGCTGTTTCTTTACCGCCTTTTGAGTTTCAGGTCTTCCAGTATTTGTCTAAATCCTTAGTTTAACAGCGTAAAGCCAGGAAATTTGAAGGGGCCAAAAGATGTGGCGCGGCGCGAAATTAAATGAGGGCTACCGTTTTTGTGCTCACCGGTTGGCGCAACTGTAGATGTAGGTCCAGAGAAACAGATCTCAAAATTCTTATATGCTTATTTTTATAAAATCAATACGTTCTAATATACACAAAGGTATTTTAACGTCTAAATGTGTCATTTTTTTCAACCAGTTTAATTTTGCATATATTTTAGTTGGCACTTTTTTTAACCACTAACATTTATTGAGCTATATCTAATGTTTACCATAATTAATCTAAGATGGACAAATATTTATCACAATTATATGAATAAGGACTGAAAATTCCCCATAAAAAAGCTTGAAACCCCCCAAACTTCTATGCATTTGACATTTTGAAAGACCTCCATCTACACTAGCGCCCCTAGCGGCGAAATTAAACGCGGTAGCCCTCATTTGCGACGGAAGATATGAGACCGACGGGCTTTAACCACGTTGGCCGCTCACAGCTCACGAGTTGGCCGAACACGGCCCAGTTGTCTCGTAGATGCGGATTTTTTCTTAGACTAAAATAAAAACGTGGGGCGTTACAATTAGAAATCGTTAAAAAATATAATTTTATTAATAATTAATTATAATCCATTAATTAGTACTACAGTACTATATATAATATATTATTTATATACTTGGAAAAGAAAATCTTAGTAAATATAACTATGAAACATTACAATATAATTTTACCTACGTCATACCTACCCCAGAAAGCATTGCATTGTATTCTTATATTTTTAGATCTTTCTCAACATTTTTAAATACTAACGCCCCACGTTTTTATACGTATTATATTATATAAATAAAATATGTACATTTTTATACATATTATATTATAGTTATTATTATATAATAATTCTTCAGATCGCCGTCGCTTCAGTAGAGTATAAGCTGCACCGAGAGTCCGAAGTCACGAATTTAGCACGAAGGCACGGCCTAGGATCGCGAGATCGGACACGCCGTGCGAGCTGTTTCTTCACCGCCTTTTGAGTTTCAGGTCTTCCAGTATTTGTCTAAATCCTTAGTTTAACAGCGTAAAGCCAGGAAATTTGAAGGGGCCAAAAGATGTGGCGCGGCGCGAAATGAAATGAGGGCTACCGTTTTTGTGCTCACCGGTTGGCGCAACTGTAGATGTAGGTCCAGAAAAACAGATTTACAATTAGAAATCGTTAAAAAATATAATTTTATTAATAATTAAATATAATCTATTAATTAGTACTATATAATAGGGATAGGGCTTTATTTATATATTTGGAAAAGAAAATCTTAGTAAATATAACTAGGAAACATTATAATATAATTTTACCTACGTCATACCATAGAGTAACTTATACTAGAGCGGTACTGTCATAGTAAATTTTGTAACCCCAGTAAATTCACTGCCATCTGTCGACACACTTTAAAACTAAAAATGAATATTTATAAAAATACGATAGAATGTATTTAAATATAGATAAATGATTTTTTTTATTTGCATTAATTATTTTTATGATTTTGACCCATGTTCTTTCACTGATATGCGTTAAAATTGTTAAATAACAAACGAAACCGTCAACGCGATCTATACGACTGTAGGCCAAAACTAGTAGCGCCCTCTGAACTTTTTCCTTAGACTGTATCTATCTATTACGGAGTTATATCTATCTTTGGTCATACCTACCCCAGAAAGCATTTCATTGTATTCTTATATTTTTAGATCTTTCTCAATATTTTTAAATACTAACGCCCCACGTTATTATTTTAGTCTGAGAAAAAAATCCGATTAATACTTAATTCACTGGCATAGTGTCGAAAGGTGGCGTTTAGAATCCGACTCGAGAAGACTACATTGCTACCCGTCTTGCATGATTACTGTCTAGAAAGGAACATAGGTAGTATATGGGACTCCGATTAGTATACCTAATAATTTTTATTTTTTAGTTTTTGGTCCACTTTCTGATTAAAATAAAACCGTTTAACTTAAAACTTTTTTACCTTAATTTTATATATCCCATAGTCCAGTATTTAGTCCATCGCTTTCACTTTCACTTTCCTTGATCATTTTAGATTCCATCACCTTCCAATAGTCCTTAGGTTGCGTGCGTCCCATGTCACGGGCAAGGGCAGCATCCGCTCGGTGTACCCCTTACATTTCATTAAAGTGTCAAAAGGGCCTCTACGTGTTGGCTTCGGCTCCGCGCACGCCTCCCAAAGGTCCGGAACACCATCGTTTCGTGATGGGAAAGACATACAGTGTAATACATCATAACTACTAAAAAAAAACACAATTTTGTACGCAAATACAACGGATGTAATTTGTCTTTTACAAACTAGGAAGTTTCAAGCCCCTAACTGAACATAATTGTTCTCGATATAATCCCTCTCAACACTTAGATTTTCAACTCCACTATTTTTTTTTAATGTTCCCGAATACAAACTTTTCAAACACGGTGCAATTAGTTTTCGACTATTTTAATATAATGCCCTATAATGCAGCTTCATGTTAATATTGATGGCTTTTCACCACCTTGGGAGAGAATTTTCAAAAACACTGAAATCAGTTTACTACTCTTTGAATGAAATACATACCTTTTACGAAGTTTCTAATTCCTAGCTTAAAATAAAATTTGAACCCTATACAAACTTTCAACCCCTTTTTAACACCTTTAAAGGGTGAATTTTTAAAATCGCTGAAATTATTTTTCTTCTATTCTAATACGATGCCCTTATACAAAGATTTAAGTCCCGCACTCAATAAAATGTTTGATCTCTATACAAACTTTCAACCCCCTTTTCATCACCTTGGGATATGAATTTTTAAAAACGCTGTAATTAGTTTTCTTGTTTTTTAAATATTATACAATTTTGCAAAGTTTCAAGTTCCTAGCTTATAATAAGTTTCAAAGCATATGTAATGGATTAAAACTTTCAACCCCTTTTTAACCCTTTTATGGGATGGATTTTTAAAAACGCTGAAATTCCTTTTCCTGTATTCTAATAATATGCTCATATACAAAGTTTCAAGTCCCGGACTTGATAAAAGTTTTGATCTCCATACAAACTTTCAACCCCTTTTTCACCACCTTAGGGGATAAATTTTCAAAAACGCTAAAATTTGTTTTCTTGTATTCTAATAGTATATCTTTTTACCAAGTTTAAAATTGCTAGCTTAAAATAAAACTTGAACCCCATAGAAACTTTCATCCTCTTTTTAACCCCCTTTTTAGGGTTTGAATTTTTCAAATCGTTTCTCATCTCTTATACACTTTATAAATGCAACCATGTGCAAATTTCAACCTTCTATCGTTTGAGTTTCGGCTCTGCGTTGATGAATCAGTCAGTCATTCAGTCAGTCAGTCAGGACACTTGCATTTATATATATAGAATAGATATAAAATAAGATATATAGGTAGGTACACAGCGGCATATTAAGGAAGAGACAAGTAGGTAATGATTTTTCAGTAGAGTTTTAACGCTTTGAAGAATTTTTGCACAGATTTAAATTGACTTAGTTCTATTGCGATGGATAGATAACATCCACCAACTTCTTCTACGCCATTTCTTTTTAATTACTTTTTTAAAAGAGGGAAGAAGCTTTACTTTTTTGATGAAATTTCCAATTCGGGAGAAAACGGTTTCCACTAACTAAAACTTAACAAATCACTTTGATTTTGATGTCGATCGCTTCAATATATTCTAGGTTTCTGTTTCGCTTAAAAAAATGCTAATTTCGAAAAAAGGAAAACCTACAAACCTAGTCTTTCATTGTGTCAATAACGTACTAAAAAATCATGGAGAATGGAAAATATGTAGAAGTGGAAAAACATTTTCTTTTTTTATGGACGAGTACGTAGTAGGTATTCATCCCTCTTAATGTGCACATTAATAGTGTTAGTACGTAACGTATAGATAAATATTTAAATAAATAAAAACAACTAAATGTCGCCATCGTGTAGTTGCGTTTTAACCATCGCATGGCCAATCTCGCTGGCGTAGCGCTGGGCCATCGTGTAGAGGAGCCATTAGAATAGTGCCGCGGGCCGAGGCTGAGGCTTCCGACTTACTGTCCGCGCGCGAATTCCGTACATTCGGAGGTCGAGGAAGTGGGGGGGGGGGGGGGTGGCGCCCGTGCGTACAAAATGACACCACTCACTATCACTCTGTCATGACGCCCAACATTCCTAACATTCCTCAGCCGTGCACGGAATTCGCGCGCAGACAGTAGTTTTGTATTTTGTATGACGGGTGATCGGTAATCACGTGATTTTTTACTTTGGATTACACACTATACTTATCCTACCTTGTTCTATTAAAACGATTAAATTAATTATTCGAAATAATCATATTTGATTGGTCTACAGTAAAATGCCTTGGTAAGCGTTGCTGAAAAAGGTACACAATATTCCGATACATTTGGGTCTCTATTGTTTGACATAATTATTGAAAGTCATAATGTAATGATTGTCATATTATCATTAAGGGGCCCACTGACTATCAGTCCGCCGGACGATATCGGCCTGTCAGTTGTTCGGAACTGTCAAATTTTTGTTCTAACTGATAGGCCGATATCGTCCGGCGGACTGATAGTCAGTGGACCCCTTTGTCATAATTTGGTTTTTCTCTGAAACGCGTAACTTTTCAGGATTGTCATAAAACAAACCTAATGTTCAGATCCCTGAAGCTGGACTACGATTGCTGTGAAATAACGATTGAAGATTCGTAGCCTTCAACTTTCGATAGGCGCTTACAGCACCGCCATTAATAATTTTATATACCTACCCACCCTTTGCATCATTTCATGTAAGACGTTCATCGTCAATTAAATAGTTTAAAAATATAATTTTGGGTTTTAATAAGTATATTAAGGCCCCGTAATGTACACTACGATACACCTAACCTAACTATCAGGATAACCCGAGGAAAATCCTGAAAAGTTAACGGTTTCAGAATTATGACTAATGATAATATGACAATCATTACATTATGACTTTCAATAATTATGTAATAGAGTAACTTATACTAGAGCGGTACTGTCATAGTAAATTTTGTAACCCCAGTAAATTCACTGCCATCTGTCGACACACTTTAAAACTAAAAATGAAGATTTATAAAAATACGATAAAATGTATTTAAATATGGATAAATGATTTTTTTTATTTGCATTAATTATTTTTATGATTGTGACCCATGTTTTTTCACTGATATGCGTTAAAATTGTTAAATAACAAACGAAACCGTCAACGCCATCTATACGACAGTCGGCCAAAGCTAGTAGCGCCCTCTGAACGAGAATCAAATTTTCTTGATTTTCGAGGCACGTTTTTTCCTTAGACTGTATCCATCTATTACGGAGTTATATCTATCTTTGATTATGTCAAACAAAGGGACCCCATTTTGAATATTTATTTCTGACAAATAAAATTGTATAATTTTTCTTTACAAGTTTTGATGTGTGAGCGGGTATTGGATAAAGGCATAGACTATGTATAGATGTGTGACGTGTGACATGGAATGCAATTACAAACCGGCATCCCACTAAAAAACAAGTCAATCAAAAATAGAAATGTAACTTCGGATTTTATAGTGTCGTTTTTATTTGTTTTCAGCGAAAACGTCCACCTAGAGCTCAGGGTAAGAGAAAGACATACCTATTCATATATTGACAATTACATGTATGGCAGCATAATCCTTTTCTCTTTCACTCTTTTATGATAACATAACCCGACCATGAAAAAATGCCCGGTCGGTGATAAAGACAAAGCATGGCACTATTTTCTCTTTCCTCTTATGGTAATCGCAATAAGCCTATCCCTTATAATTATAGGCCCTTGACCATAATAGACAGGAGTGGAAGGCATACAAAAGCCGCCATACACAGTGGTTTGTTGCTAACGACATTACCGATCCGACAGACGCGACTGCGACAAAGCGGAGAGCTATATTTTACTAATAAGTGCACTCACGGAGGGTACGTACAGACACTGCAGATTTGCTTTTGCCAAAGGATGTCGTACAAAGTGCCCTTCGATGGTATCATACAGTTTGGATACCCATTTAACCCTAAACTAGTTACGAGCTGCTAACAAGGTCATTCTACTTTATACTGAAGGTTTTTACGATTTCAAACAATATTGAAACTTTAATGTTCGGAATGAGTTTTAACTTACACTAACTACAAAAAAATAGTAAGCAGGCTTCTTTTATTTTTAGAATTTGCGCAAATAAACAATTAACTATGTTACCGTCCTAGCTCTTTTACTCATAATTACAAATTTAACAAGGTTAAAAAAACATAAAAATAGATAAAATATTGTTTACTTCGGTTATAAGGTAGGTGCAGCATTAAAACGTGCTTCACATTGATAGACTTAGACCAAGAAAAGTGCAACGATTTTAATAGCACACGCAGTGCAAGTGTTATTTTGATCGTCAAACTTCTATGAAATTATTATGTATAAATAACGCACTGCGTGTGCTATCAAAATCGCTGCAGACTTATCTTAGTCTCACTCTAAGTATAACATTAAAAAAATACATATTTTACAAATATAAAAATCAAATACTTTCTTAGACAAAAACCTGCAGGGCTATGATGGTTTTGTCACCATATCAAAGAATACAATACTTACTAGGAGAAGAACGATAACTCCATATAAAAAATGTCCCTTTCAAAAGTACGTTTATACTAGTGGCGCTCTGATTGTATAGCATTAACTAAAATTGACAACCCGCTTAGCCTAGCGAGTATTAGCAGTAATCAAGTTCAGGTAGCTAATGGTCCTGGGTTTAATCCCAGCGAGGGGATTTCTTTTTGTATTTTTTCTTTTTTGTTTTTGTTGGGGTTAATTTATTTCTCAAATAATTAAATAAATATGTGAAGAGATAATGATTTTTATTATATTTAGAAATTCTTACAATACAAAAAGAGAAACAGGTCTTAATTATGATATAAATAAATATTTTAATTTCTATTACGTAGGATCAAAAGAGCTTGATTCGAAAAAAATACAATAGGCAGAAAAAAAGTAGTATTATATGTATACAAAATTATGCATCGGACAGAGCTTGTTGAACTAACTGTGGAACTTGTTTATATTTATTTAAAAACTTATTGACACTGAAATGGTGGGCTTGTCAAATACAATAATGCTTTTAATATGGCTTTTATATACACGGTGTTACTTGAGCCACTGAAAACCTGAGACACCCCAATAATTTTTTTTTGAACTTAATATACTATATAAAATACTCAAGATTATTAATTTTTTAATCCGATAAATAATTAAAAAAATATTAGTTGTTTACATTTCTTAACAGTTCTATTCGACTGGTAATTCTACACAAGATGCTTCGTCGTTTTAGTGACATCAAATCATTGCTAGTTACCATCGTAAACACTGTTAACAGACCATTTGCGTACCTTACTGCAACGAAATAAGGTTTACCAATGGCCAGTTAAGGGTGTTGCTCATTGACAAAGAACGTGTCAAATGCTAGTTATTGATATTGTTGCATTACAAACCTGTAGAATGGGCATGTAACAATAATAAAAATTATAAAAAAAATTACCCCCATTAAGACATAGCGCGATCGATTCTCCTATCGATTCTGAACAAACTGTTTTTAGGTTTTCAGTGGGTCATGAAAGATATATACCTAAAAATAGTTATTTGTTATACAAGGGTGCAAAGTTGTATTTTACCCGCGAGTGTGGAATTGAAACACGAGAGCTAGCAAAAGGATTCTATAGTTGAACCACGAGCGAAGCGAGTGGTTCTAAAATAGAATCCTGAGCGTAGCGAGTGTTTCAATACACGAGAAGTAAAATACATTTGCACCCGTGTGTAACACAAAACTTTTCCCCTCACTATAGCGAGGAAAGTGCAAAATCCACAGGCGTTAGATAATCTTCATCACTGGAATCACTTATTTTTTTACGATATTATAACAGAAACCACTGGAAATTCTGATTTTTACGTGAGTCGGTAAGAAGTGTTTTTAAGTAAAAAATTTGTTGACAATGTTGACGTTTCTGTTCTGACGTATGAAATGTCAACGATGCGTTTTGAAATTGCATCGACTCAACTTGTGCGTTCAGAATTATATTTATATAAATAAAAAATCTAACGTTTCTTATGGAAATTTAAGGTTTATGAGTTAAAATTATTAAATAAAGCTAAATTTGGTCTTTTTTATTAGATTCTCAAACCATTTATTTAATGATAATTAATATCGAACGAACCATTATTATGAGCGTTTTACGTTTTGTTATCTGTCAAGCTACATAAACACGCTCCATCCAAGGTCAAATTACTTTCCCCACTAGTGGATATAATGCATTTTTCCCCGCTTGTTTTAAAGGATAAAAGACGGCTCTCCGAGCTAGTGAGGGGAAAATATTATTATTTGGTACCTATATTGCCATTTTATGCCCGAATAGTATTGAGTATATTTGGAACATATGGCCACACACCACAATTGCAGTACATGTAAATTGTGATCATATCACATCTATCAGTCCAAAACAAAATAAATACATTGGCATATGGCAAATGGCAACTAAAGTTGCCATCTATAAAGTTCACATCTATCCGGTTATGGGACATTTTCTACTCCACAGCTCAGCGCAGCGGTCTTGGTCACCGGGAAACTAATCTGGATATGCGGCAGATCCTTGCCCTTTGAGCTTTTTCTAAGATATTATATATGACGGTTCAGGGTTATACTATCATCTAACGCTCAAGCAATCTGTTGATTTACTCTCTAAAACAAAACAGTCGCAAATTAAACAATATTACCTAACTTCCTTATAACTAACCTCGCTTAAAATTGCTACCAGGGGTCTAAATTTGCCAGCTTTGAGCTTAACCCTTAAATGCATAATGATGTATATATGCATCGTATATTTGATGTTTTTTTTAAATACTATGATTTTTTTCTTTATTTTTCCCTCAATCTATAGAACATGACACATCTATTTCAATTTATTAAAAAGTTATACAAAAAATCATGCATTTAAGGGTTAAACAATGTGAGGTTGTGCGTCTATCATCTATGATGAACTATGATTGTAATTGGACGCAATATAGCGTCCGCGGGACCTAAATTGATAGTAAGATTGAATTATTATATTTGAATTTGGCAATAAGTAGTACGCTTATTTTTTTAAAGATTTATATATTTCTTACCTTGAAATAATTGTTTCTGGTTTATTACTATAACGGTTTCAATTTAACCGAGTCTGTGCGAAGACGCATTTAGTCACGAATTAAGTGCATTTAGCATACGTTGCTCGCGCATATGATTAGTTTTAATTTTTAAACTACTAAATAAAAATATTTTAAGCAAATCAATCGTTAGTTAGACGTTTTATATGAAAACTTTGATTTTTTTGCGTTCAATGACTTTAATGACAGCATTGACATTAACGATTTTGTCTATGTTCTTAGTTCTTACCAGCCAGACCCAAGTGCAAGAGGCACGTCAACCCTCTGTAGATTTTATGAACATAGACAAATACAAACTGAAATAGATAATAATTTATATCAAAAAATAAATAACAATTTACATATAGGCAGTAGTGTGACTAGTTTATAAATACAAATCAAAATCTTTGATAAAATAATTTGATTTGTTTCCGGACTTGTATAGACGAAGCCCAAAGTTGCTGTTGTAAAATATTTTTATGTTAATTACTGGCAACTTTTTCTAGGGAACGGACAACACATAGAAGCTTTTGGCGGGTCATATATTTCTAAGGAAGTCAATAGGCCTTGCACCATATCATTATTCATTTAATGCGTGAAATGACGACTATCTGTGGCCTATCCCACAAAACTTTACAATTGTACAATTTCACAAAATTGTTAAATTGTCAACGAAAAAATGTACCACAATAATTCCAAATGTATTCGTTACAAGTTTGCAGTGTATAAATATGTCACTTTTGTGAAAGCGTATTACAAAGAATGAAGGTATGTCACGAAAGCTTCATAATTGCAGGATTGTTGATTTGTGAATATACAAGCGAAAAATTGTAATGTTACAACTACAAATATGTAACAATTTATTTAGTTCCTTTGATGTTGAAGGTAGTTTCACTTTACCTATATACACAATACGCAAGAATTACATTTTTTATAATTATATAGTGATCTACCTACACAAGCATTAATTACCTACGTACCTACATACCAACTGGCATTACAATGGACTTGCAAGCTAAACTGACCATTTTAGACCTCATAAACGAAAACAAAAACTTTATTTTTGGTAAATTTAGTGATAAATTGACGCGCACTGTGAAAATAAACAAATAGAAGGAGATACGTTACCTATATGTCCTAGGGCGTCTTACAAAATTCTTCTTCACTGTCACTGCTACTTGAACTAAACATTTCGTGGTACAAAGGGTTGGAATCGCTAAATATGATAAAATATACTGCAATAACTAGTATTCGTATACTTAGCAAGAGGGTACGCTTAGTAAACGTGTGTCCCCGTTTAGAGAATTGTTAACTTGTAGGTACAATTTTACATATATGTATAATTATTACTACAATATACTCGTAGTGTAGCACAAAACAATTGTCAGCTACAAAATATATGTATCGAATGTAAAGTTTTGATACAATAAATTGTAGATTTGTCGATACAATTAACATATACAAGGTGGCAAAAAAATATGTGCATTCCCATTGCCAGGAAGGTTTTGGGATTATACTGAGCAACTTTTACTATGGGACCAACCACGAAATCGGGAATTTTTTTTTTACCCTCCCATAGAAAATGGACCAGCCAAAATGTATGAAACAGCCAAAATTTTTTTCGTGATTTCGGGGTTGGTCCCATAGTCAAAGTTGCTCAGTATAATTCCAAAATCTCCCTGCCAACGGGAATGCACATATTTTTTGGCCACCCTGTATGTAATTTTTCACAATCCAGCCGCGTGTTAGCGTCCAACGACAATCGCAATGTAACCAAGTATTAAGTCACGATCTAAATTTTAAATAAATTATATTACGTTTTGGTGAATATTAAACACGCTTGTAAATCATGGCTACATTATTTTATTAATTTCTTTGTTCATTTTATCAGCCAAAACCTTAGTGACAGAATTTATGGAGCGACTAAGTAAAAACTGTTCGAGCACAACTAGGTACCCAGAGGGTACCAAGTACGATACCGTTATAAACCACAACTTACCTATTCGTCCACATTCTCGATATTATAAGGATACAGCCACGTAGTGTTGGATCCGTGAAACGAGAGCACGCCGTGAAGCATATTTCGAATCACGTACATCTCCAAAAACGGCCGCAGCATCAAACCGTAAAACATAACACCGAGCAAAGCAGCGCGTAACCGGCGTATCTACATATAACATGCCCAGGACCAGGACGTTAGCGGACTGGCTGGTCTTGAATTCCGAGTATGTCGGGCCAAGTCGAACAATGATCAAGATATTCACTAGATATGAAACAGAAACTATAACGAGATATTTAAGAAATTCATGTCAAATTTTACATTTCCGCGATTCCGAATGTCCTCTTGAACGATTTCTTTAATATTTGCTTAAGATATTACTTAGACATCTAATGGATATCCCAAAACGTCACAATAAGTAATTGTAGCGTGAAATGACAATTGGTTTCTCGAATCGAACTGCGAACTAAACTATAACGTATCTATTTGATCTCGTATTTTTCTCGTATCTAGTAATTATCATGTTGTTCGAACTGACCGATGTGAGGGTACTATTACATTTAGTGCGATGAGATGAACTATCAAATTTTTTCGTGTTCTTTTTGGTTTAGTGTGCCTAAAACTTTTAAAAATAAAATATAGTTTCGGCTAAGATGTATGGCATTTGCAATGTCAAAGTGTAACAATGTCATCAATTGATCATTAATGTCACATTTATGAACATAAATAGATAGCGTTTATTCGTACAAAAAAATAAGCAAACATCACGTAGGTAACACAACATAAATAATATAAGCCACGAAATGGTCCCGACTCAGCATGGTGGTAGCCTGGCTGGGCTAGCGCTTGTCTTCCGGTTTACAATATATAAAACAAATAATAAAAAACACGTTATGATTATTACAAACAAGATGGAAAATAAAAGTAACAGTTCGCAACGAAATAAAAAAATATACATTAAAAGAAATACACTCCCTCACTTTATTCTGTTCAAGTCAATGCAAAGTTAACTTAAACAAACTCTGCTACTAATTAAAACCAGAAGATTTTTATTTATTTAAGTAATGTAACTACATTTTTTATTTTGTAACAATTTTAGATCTTTCGCTTTATATATATTCTTGTTAGTTTACTTTTTATTTCACTGGTTAAAAGGTTAAAAACGTGTATTGTTTGACGCTTAGAAACGAAGCATTGGTTGCCTACCCGTTGCTAACGATTTTGCGGTAAGTCGCTTGAGCGGTCTAAGTCATATTTTCCTTTCTAGAAAAATACTTGACTCGGAATCTAACATAAATATTTATTTATCACCAACCTGAATTTATTTTAACTAAGACTTGTTTAATTACTTATATTATCCTCGGTAACATGTTATTTTAAAACTGTAAACAAAATTTTAAACTTACTTTAAGTCCACTGTGTCTTTTACCACCAACAACTCAAAAGTCAAGCTTTAAAACCACACAATTTTAAAACTTATGTTCAACAAATAGTTCGAAATTTCACCGAGCAGACTTCAGGTCGCAGTGCACTAAACCGATGTGTCGCAGCCAGACCTGCCGAACGAGTGGGATCTACAGATGCAGGTCCTTCTTATATCGAGCCCGGCCCCGCCCCGGGAGCGGAAAGTGCAGCAATAACTAGTATTTATAACACAACTACAGATACCTTCCCAGGACCGGGGCCCACCCTCTGCAGTTCTAGAAAAAGGACAGTGGGCGAGGGTCCCATTCGCCACTGAAAAAGGAGCTGAGGAAAAATCAATCAGGGTGTGCCATTTAGGGGTGGTGCAAATCAATGAAAAATAAATAAGGTCAATTTGGAGACCGTTTATAAGAAAATACCATCTACAAGCTCTGTCGTCACTTTTAATTCTTGCGTTTGTACTCATTAGTTATTTGTGCAACAAGAGAGGAAAGTTAGTTTTTCTTGCGAGTGTTTATTTGGAGTCCCGAGAAAGCGAAAGATTCTATAATTGAATCACGAGCGAAGCGAGCGATTCTAAGTTAGAATCATGAGCGTAGCGAGGGACTCAAAACACGAGATGTAAAATAACTTTGCTCTCGTGTTGCACATATAATTTTTCACCTCAGTAGTGAGAACATATTAAAGGTTAAAATTTATTTCGAATTACACAGAATAATACAGAAACAAAATAAACTAATTTGTAATAGAGGTATGAAGTGACAGTTTATGGCCTTCACTAAATTAAAAAGCTACTTTGCTTCACTTCCTGGAGTAAAGAAAGTTGCACTTTCGTCACTCCCTGGAGTGAGGAAAGTCGCTCTTTTCTCACTCCAGGGAGTAACGAAAGTAGGCTTGTTCGAGCTGCTGAGGTGAAAACTCTTTTTCCCCTCACTAGCTCGGAAAGTTGTCTTTTATCCTTTAAAACAAGCGGGGAAAAACGCATTTTATCCACTAGTGGGGAAAGCCGGGAAAGTAATTTGACCTTGGATGGAGCATGTTTAAGTAGTTTGACAGATAACAAAACGTAAAACGCTCATAATAATGATTCGTTTGATATTAATTATCATTAAACAAATGGTTTGAGAATCTAATAAAAAATACCAAATTTAGCTTTATTTAATGATTTTATGTCATAAACCTTAAGGTTCCATAAGAAACGTTTTTTTTTTAATAATGATGTTAAATATAATTCTAAACGCACAAGTTGAGTTGATGCAATTTCAAAACCCATCATTGACATTTCATACGTCAGAAATGTCAACATTGTCAACAAAATTTTTACTTAAAAACTTCTCACGTAAAAATACAGAATTTCCAGAGTTTTTTGTTATAATATCGTAAAAAATGAGTGATTTCAGTGATGAAGATGATCTAACGCCTGTGGATGTTGCACTTTCCTCGCTATAGTGAGGTGAAAAGTTTTGTGTTACACACGCGTGCAATTTGTATTTTAATTCTCGTGTGTTATTATTTTTCTTTTGGTCCTCAAGCTCTTGCCTCAAAATAGTTTATTTTTGTTTAACGTAACAATATAACTCATCGAATGTATTTAAAATACTATAACTCGGCTGAGCCTCAGGATTTTCTTTGAGTTGTTCAATTATAAGTTTATCTACGGTTTCAATATAATCTGAACGCGTTTTATCAGCGGATTGAGCCCTCGCTAAAAACTGCGTGCGAGTGACATCATCGGAAACCCTCAAGCTTAAATTATACTTCTTGAATTATTTGAAACAGAAATTGTTTTTTATGTTCTAAAAAGATAATCATCACTTCTTCGTCGTCTTTCATTTTGTAATGAGTCAATTAATAATAAGGTATGCGTAATTTGCGTAGTTATAAAATGAGAGTTTTGTTATATAAGTAAAACAAAATCAAAGCGACGAGGTTGACGAATTTTGCGGGCGAGTTTAACTACAAATATGGCGGGTAGGTAGGTAGATAAATCGCGCGAGCGGCGAACAAATTTTTACAATTGATTTTACGAAATATGCGCGATCTACCAAAAATATGCTTTTAATCTTAAAGAATGAGTAAAATAACTGGTATTTATTAATAATTAGTTGCGAAATAAGATGAAATAAGCGTGATGTGAACCAATTAAAGTATGACGGCACGTTGTGCGTTTTTAACAAATATACGTATAAATTAAACTTTTGAGTGTGTGATTACTGTAAATATGAATTAAATAATGATATATTTATATAGGAAGGATCAGGATCGATAAGGACCAACACTTGGAGAGGACGGGAAACCAACCTTCGACACTTGATGACCTGCCGACTCCAGTTTTGAGTTTCTTCTTTCCGGCACAATCAAACTTTATTGAGTTCACAATTCACAGGGCGGCACTGGTGTTCATGGAGTACTTTTTCACATGATTTTGAGTTTATTTAGATGAGCCAATTTTTGGGCTCGCGCGCGGTGATAGATTTAGGTGGCACTGGCGGTTGTATGCGGGGAGTGGGGAGATAGGAATGTATGTTGCCAGGTATAAATATATAATAGTTGCGTTCGAGTGGTGTGTATGAGATAATAAAATAAACTTAAAATTAATTAGAAAAATGTATGAAATATTCACAATGGCGTTGCCACAGTTTATAATTTTAAAAAAAATGCATAGGTGCATCACTACTTAGTATAAAACAAAGTCGCCTCCTGCTGTCTGTCTGTCCCTATGTATGCTTAAATCTTTAAAACTACACAACGGATTTAGATGCGGTTTTTTTATTAGATAGTGATTCAAGAGGAAGGTTTATATGTATGTATAATCAGCATTGCACCCGTGCGAAGCCAGGGCGGGTCGCTAGTTACGTATACAGGGTGTCCTTAGCCATTGGACAAAGCCGAAATGTACATATGCATTAGGGTATTAAGAATCAGTATACCAAGTATCATAACAACCGGTGTAGCGGTTACGAAGAAATTAACAAATTACGAATTTTTACTTTGGAGCAGTCTGTATGTGTTAATAATTCCTGAGGTAATAAATAGTATGAAACCTTCTTCGACCTTATTGATTATCTTTTTTATTTATGACATTCATAAGATTCTGACTTATGACAAATGTCATCATTGCCGCACATTTTCGAACAAGTAGTCAAAAACACTGCCAGCATGTTTCTTTTTGTTGTCGATCATTGGAATTATTTTTTGTTTGAAAATTTATTTTTTTATCTTTTGTTCTAATTAAAAAAATATTAACGTTAGAGCATTCCTGAGAAGTAACCCTACGTGGGATTTCAGGGTTTGTCCAATGGCTAAGGTCACCCTGTATAATCCTAACACAATACTAAACTAAAAAGTTAGGAAGAGGTTTACACTGTAAGCACTTGAACTAACAGTAATCAAAGAAGTCTGTTCGGAAAGAGAAAAGTCGTAGAATGTATTGGGCCCCATACATTCCACGACACTTCTCTTTCCACACAAACTCTGTGCAATTTGGATGTACAATCAAATAATTTAATGTCCGACCCATTCCGCGCGTACCTTGTCACAGTAACATTCAATATGAAAGTAGCTAGAGAACATGCATGCAACGCACTCGCTCAGGGCCTTATTTACCCACAGGCTAATAAGGCTAAAGCCTAGGGCGCAAGGACTAAGGGGCCGGGGGCGCAAGGTAGCGCGGTGGCGGCTCTGAGTTGAGAAAAGCGGGGGGCGGATATACATAGTCAGCCTAGGGCGGTCAGAACTCTAAGTCAGGCCCGGCACTCGCTGTATTTTTTATTATTATTACAAACTTTAATGGTAAAGTATTAATTAAGTACTATTGCTTCATATTTCATATTGTATGTATCCTAATACCTTAGGCTTATGCTTGTATTGTTGCATTTTCTATTAGATACATATATATTTTATAAACCGCCAGGTCTTTTTAATAGTTAGATTGTTGTGCGTATTATGCACTTTTGACATATGTATCAAATATGACTGTATGTGCTCTAAATAAATAAATAATAAATTAATAAAAACAAAAGGTGCGTCAAAATGGTCCAAAAACAAAAGGAGCTGACAGATACCCCGTTAAGAGTCCCCGGCAAGCTCTGTCTCCATACAAACGTAGTTACACTCTCATTTTACGACTAGCTAGATTGCTCTGAAACTTTGTACTTACAATAGGATAAGGTATATCTAGGTCTGTAATAAGTGTAGTTTCAGATACCATAGTTAAAAAAAATACACCGAATTTTAGTTTTTCATACAAAACTTGTTTTTACTCTATTTCGTTTGTTTTATATACTAGAGCTATATAAACTAATTACAGAACTAGATATACCTAATGTTATTATATGTGCAAAGTTTCATTACAATCCAACACGTAGTTTTAAAATGAGATCGAAACGTTTGAATGGGAAGGTGAAATTCGGCCGAGCTTGCCGGGGACTGTTATGAGGTCTTTGTAGATTCGGGCCAAGCCAAATCTGCACGGCATTTGCAATGACAAAGTGTGGCAACGTCATCATTAATATCAATTTTCTTTGGGAATATGTCACTACCTCAATTTGTTCTGTTCACATCAACGCAAAGTTACCTTGGTTAGACGAATGCTACCTAGGGCAAACCTTGGCTTATCGGTGATACTAGGTAATTCGGTGATACTAGAAAAAACCCCGATCTATTTGAAGCTAAACTGGATACATACAAAACTAGAAGCCAGTATAGAAACAAACTAAAAATACCTAACTCAAAATTAGCCATCTATTGAAACGGGCCCCATTTTATGTGTATCCAAGTAGTAAACAAAATACCCGATGAGATCAAGTTGGAACCAAATGACAAACAGTTTCACAAAAAATTAAAAACTTTTCTCATACAGATGTGTTACTACTCAGTGGAGGAGCTTTTAAATAATGAGGAAACCTAGTCGCTGTAAGAGAAATTAACTATCAAGCATAGCAATTAAGCAAATATTGACATTGAATTTATTATTGTAATTATTTATACCTCATTCATATACAAAAAATCTCTCTAACCAATTATTAATTATACATTAACTCAATTATTAATTATAAATAATAGCATGCATGGCCTGTAAAGGTAATTTAAATGTAATTTAGTAATAAGCTAGATATAAGACAATTTGTGTGCCCTGACAGGGTGTCATGAGAGCTTCCTGTACTTCAATAACATCTCATGTACATGACTTTACAAATAAACATCTTATCTTATCTTATCTTACTGCATTATTAACTTACACAGCTCTCACCATGAGGAAATGCAAGCTATAAGATCGATGGCAGCTATCAGTTTTGATGCTTGCAATCGGGTTGGCAGCGATTTAATTGCTTACAATTCACCATTGTGAGCTTAGTGTATCACCGTATTACCATGTATCACCGTTAAGCCAAGGTTTGCTACTTATTTTACAGTACACATGGTGCTACTTTCTCGCACTAGTGCGTAAAAGAGCACTTTTCGTGCATATGTCGAAAGTTTAAAGGGCCATATGTACTGTAAAACGTTGTACGATCACGTGCGAATAGGAAATTCGCAACTCGTGTCGATTTAAAACACTCCCTGCGGTCGTGTTTTAATTTATCGCCACTCGTTTCGAATTTCCTCTTTTCCGCACTTGTATCGTAAATAACTATTCGTTACATGGACACCAAGTTGAATAGGGTAGATGAGTTGGATGACAGGCTCTCTTCGATCCAATCTGATCTTACGAGGCTGAATTAATATTGTCGAGTAAATAAGTTAGATCTGAATCCATCTAAATGTTATTCAATCACGTTTTCACGTCAACGTGAACCACAGACCTAGTACAACGTTAAAAACTGTCTTCTACAACTTATATTTGACGACCGGTCTTGTCTAGTGGGTAGCGACTCTGTGAAGCCGATGGTCCTGGGTTCGAGTCCCGGTAAGCATTTATTTGTGTGATGAGCACAGATATTTGTTCCTGAGTCCTGAGTCATGGGTGTTTTCTATGTATTTAAGTATTTTATATATTATATATATCGTTGTCTGAGTACTCATAACACAAGCCTCCTTGGGCTTACCGTGGGACTTACTCAATCTGTGTAAGAATGTCCTATATTATTATTATATTAAATCATATGCTTAACTTATATGCCAACTCTTGAATAAAGTTAGTTCTATCATAGAGTAACTTATATTAGAGCGGTACTGTCATAGTAAATTTTGTAACCCCAGTAAATTCACTGCCATCTGTCGACACACTTTAAAACTAAAAATGAATACTTATAAAAATACGATAAAATGTATTTAAATATGGATAAATGATTTTTTTATTTGCATTAATTATTTTTATGATTTTGACCCATGTTCTTTCACTGATATGCGTTAAAATTGTTAAATAACAAACGAAACCGTCAACGCCATCTATACGACAGTAGGCCAAAGCTAGTAGCGCCCTCTGAACGAGAATCAAATTTTCTTGATTTTCGAGGCACGTTTTTTCCTTAGACTGTATCCATCTATTACGGAGTTATATCTATCTTTGGTTCTATTAAGGGGCCCACTGACTATCAGTCCGCCGGGCGATATCGGCCTGTCAGTTCTTCGGAACTGTCAAATTTTTGATCTAACTGGCAGGCCGATATCGTCCGGCGTACTGATAGTCAGTAGGCCCCTTTAGGGATTCGGGTGTGATACATCATTCTAAACTTCTGTTTGATATGCCTATCGATAGCATTATAAGTAGTGCCTTAAAAACCTTAATGTTCATATTGCGTAACCCTGCTTATTTTACTCAAGCAAAGACGCTTAAAATTCTTTACTGTTCTTTTGTTATGCCAGGCACCTAAGATTTAAGCCAAAGATAGATATAACTCCGTAATAGATGGAATACAGTCTAAGGAAAAAACGTGCCTCGCAAATCAAGAAAATTTGATTCTCGTTCAGAGGGCGCTACTAGTTTTGGCCTACAGTCGTATAGATGGCGTTGACGGTTTCGTTTGTTATTTAACAATTTTAACGCATATCAGTGAAAGAACATGGGTCAAAATCATAAAAATAATTAATGCAAATAAAAAAAATCATTTATCTATATTTAAATACATTCTATCGTATTTTTATAAATCTTCATTTTTAGTTTTAAAGTGTGTCGACAGATGGCAGTGAATTTACTGGGGTTACAAAATTTACTATGACAGTACCGCTCTAGTATAAGTTACTCTATGATTTAAGCTGATGCAGCCCAACGACTCCTCTAATAACATAAGCATATGCAGGAAGCACCATCTAATTCCACAAAATAAACGGCGAGAGATTGCTGATATTGCCTTTATTTGTTAGTATCACCAGTGGGTATATTGATTGCCCTAAACAGCTATTTAAACTTCCATTTAATACGTCCGCCCGATCTAAACGTTACGCTCCCCCCATTTCGCTCAAACGTACTTCATCCAATTACAGACAAAATAGTTTTTTTGTGTCGTGCTAGTCGTAAATTTTAATATTCTATCCGGAGATTTGGACATTGATGTTTTTAACAGTTCCATTCCTTCAGTGAAGCGAAAATTAGCGAATCCATTTTTGAACCCACTTTGATCCTAATTGTTTTGTTTGTTGTAACAGGTTTGCGATTTGTCCGAGTGCTTAAGTATTTACGTAACCTTTATATTTACTGTTAGTATTGTTAGCAGTTATATATATTTTAGATAAGCTTTAAGTTGTATAACAAATACAACAAATACAAATAGTTTATTTCCAGAAACATTAGAGCATTTACAGTTTATACTGACCCCCACACTAGGCAAAGCCTGTCCCGTGAGGGAAATCATATGATTTACTTAAAGATATACATAAGCGGCTATAGCAACCATGTAGAACAGAAAATTAAAAGTAGAATAAGGTAATTCAAACTAGTAAAGCTTAGTAATAAATAATACAACTATAGCTAACATAAAAGAGAAACTTAAAGCCTAATTCTGATTGAGTGTCAATGCGTTGTGTGCGTGCGTGCGTGCGTGCGTGCGTGCGTGCGTGCGTGCGTGCGTGCGTGCGTGCGCGCGCGCGCGCGTGTGTGTGTGTGTGTGTGTGTGTGTGTGTGTGTGTGTGCGTGTGTGTGTGTAATAAAAAGATGAGTTGTATAAAATAGATGTATATTGATAAGTTGATGAGTTGTATATTGTATAATTGATAGCTGTTGGTTCTCCGAAAATAAATAAATAAATAAATAAAATAGATTGTTTTTGTTATAAATCGTGATAGCATTGTGTAAAATAGCGCGCAAAATTTGATATATTGTTTATTTCATTTATATCTGTGAGTACCTGTAATTGGCTTTGTATTGTCACCTAAATCTGCATAATGTTTTTGTAGCTGTGGGTACTCCTTAGAAAATAAAATAAAATAACATATCTGTTACTGTAAAAGCCCGAAGTACGGTAAAACCTAGGATTTACCGGTAAAACATAGGTTTTGCCGATGCCGATCGGTAAAAGCCCGAAATGTTAAACAATAATTGTTCATTTTTAGATTTTTACCGACATTGATTCAGTAAATCCTAGGTTTTACCACGGCGAGCGGTAAATGTTAAATCATGCACTGGTTCTAGAGAAATGTGGTCGTGGTAGGTAGGTAGTAGGTCTTGAGACATCAGATGAAAATCTTGTACCAGTGTTAGGACCGTTAGATTACATCAAAGAGGATATAATAGGATAGAGCGGTACTAGCTGTCATAGTAAATTTTGTAACCGCAGTAAATTGACTGCCATCTATCGACACACGATTAAAACTAAAAATGAAGATGTATAAAAATACGATAAAATGTATTTATATATTATAAGGATAAATGTTTTTTTTTTTATTTGCATTAATTATTTTTATATGTTATTGACCCATGTTCTTTCACTGATATGCGTTAAAATTGTTAAATAACAAACGAAACCGTCAACGCCATCTATCCGAGTGTAGGCCAAAAGTAGTGGCGCCATCTGATCGTGAATCAAATTTTCTTGATTTTCGAGGCACGTTCTTTCCTTAGACTGTATCCATCTATTACGGAGTTATATCTATCTTTGGTTACATGTAGCGCCATTTAGAGTGATGCTTCATATCGTTTCGGCTATTTTACTAGTCATATAGATTCTGCTGAAGGTGATAGTGAACTTTACATACCTGCGTTTGTGCTGCAAATTCGAACGTCGTGAGCGGGGATGTAGGGCAGGGAGCAGAGTAAGTGCACTGTTACATACCCTTTGTAGGCAATATGCTCAGTTAATCCGAATTTTCGGGAAAGTGCTACCCTGTAGCTAGCCACTGTCATGGGTAATGGAAACGCTACGTATGTATTTCGCTTTTCAGGTGACCAGGGTGCTGCCTCTTTGCTGGGACTGCCTTTTTCCCTTAAATTCCCTTTAGCACACTTTGTTATATTTAAGAGTAATAAGCACTGATTTAAACTTTCACGATTTTTACTCATTATTATTTACATCGACGGGACTTAATCGCGTAAAATAAGTATTAAACTCGCGCGCCTAGAAGATGTTGATGTCAACTTTAGCTAGTCTTCTCCGAGACCACGGAGACAACGCCGTCCTTGAAACGTCGGAGGTAATTTTAATACTTATTTTACGCGATTAAGTCCCGTCGTAATAAATAATAAAGAGTAATAAGCGTCATTCTAGATACAACGTACTACTGTTGCATCCGCTTGCCCCTACAGGACGTTGTTCCGTGGATGGTAATAATAAATAATAATAAATAGGTTTTACTTGCAATTTTAAAGCCGATATACTTAGTAATAAGTAATAATGTATAAGTATCACTAAACATTAAACAGCAATGCTTGTTTACACATTTGCATGTCGTTTCAAATGTCTTTCAATGAAAAGGCTGACATGTTGGGACCACGACCATAAATACACATACATACATAATACTTATATGGTTATGGATGGTATAGAAAGGATGCCAATCTCTTATGGCAGAATTGTTGCAAAAGTGACCGCTTTAAGCTTTAAATAATAGTTCCTAATCTCTCCGGTGGCGCTAGTTAGGCTCTGGGACATGAGTATAACATGAACCATATAAGGCAACAAATAACCCGACCAAATTACGTAGGTTGTTTTTGGTAGTATTTCGGTGTATGGTGGCGCCGCCTAATTACTGTTTTTTGATGGACACTTTTCATACAAAGAGATTTGGCTCTTTTATATAGTTTCCATGTATATGGTTAATAGTTTGTCAAAGGACTGTCTCATTTCAAACATAGACAATTATACTATCTTTGTTTTACACTAGTACTAGCACCCAAAAGAAAAGGTTGAGTATAGTTTTTAGGGTTCCGTACCCAAAGGGTAAAAACGGGACCCTATCACTAGACTCCGCTGTCCGTCTGTTCGTCTGTCCGTCTGTCTGTCTGTCACCAGGCTGTATCTCATGAACCGTGATAGCTAGACAATTGAAATTTTCACAGATGATGTATATCTGTTGCCGCTATAACAACAAATACTAAAAAGTACGGAACCCTCGGTGCGCGAGTCCGACTCGCACTTGGCCGGTTTTTTTGTTCTTATTTATACTGACAATTTGGTTTAACCATAACAAATAATAAATGGTTAAAATCATAGTCGGACCAAGCCTAATGCCGGCTACACACGTAAGAATATGTATAGGTATATGATATGATATGATTTATTAATCTCACAATATACAATTGCACTTAAAATTACACATAAACACACACACACACACACACACACACACACACCATACCTATATATACCATAGACATAGTATAATATACAAGTACTTATAGACGCGCCCCCGAGCGACCGGGGGTAAGAGAAAGAATATTCATATAGGGCAGCATCGGATTTTTTCTCTTTCACTTTCATAAAATTCGGTATTTCGCCATCGCCTCCTACCTATGATGCCTGACTATCTTTCTCTATCAAAGAGTGTCAGGCCCTTGATATATACATACATATATGTATACATATCGTAGCGATTTCAGACTGTGCAGATAATTCGAAGGTTCCTTGTGTCTCCACACGCCTTCGATATCGGCGTCGATCGTCATCAGTTCTCCGCAGAAGCTCACGAAAGAAACATGACATCATCCATGTCATCAAAGTTTATATGGTAGTTGTTTTCTTAAATTTTCTAATGTTCCGCGCAACTTTCTTATTTTTTTCTCTCATAAAGACCTCCTGACAATAACAAACACAAGACAAAAAGAATTAGCGAAATTGGTCCAGCCATTCACGCGTGATGCCGTGACCAAGGGAAATAGGGATTCATTTTTGTATTTTTCATTACATTTTTCATTAATTTACTTGAATAATGAACGTGTGCACAAGCAAGCTACGTGAAGTATTGCCGATGCTGAAATGAGCGATCGCCATCCACACACAACGATAAAACTATGGATGGTATAGAAAGGATGCCAATCTCTTAAGGCAGAATTGTTGCAAAAGTGATCGCTTTTAGCTTTAAATAATAGTTCCTAATCTCTCCGGTGGCGCTAGTTAGGCTTTGGGACATAAGGCAATAAATAACCCGACCAAATTACGTAGGTTGTTTTTGTTAGTATTTCGGTGTATGGTGGCGCTGCCTAATTACTGTTTTTTGATGGACACTTTTCATACATAGAGATTTGGCTCCTTTATATATAGTCTCCATGGATAAAACTGTGGTAATGTCATCATTCGTCAATTTGTTATGAAAATATGATGTTTATAATGATACACCCTCACTTTGTTCTGTTCAAAGGGCTGCAAAGAGCTTAGCCGGCTCACTTTAGAGGATAATTATATTATAATCAAACGGAGTACCAATTAACAGGCGTTCCCCTCTGTCGAAAATAGGCGGCCCATGGTCAAATACAATGTATGGACTGACGTTTATCTGACATGGCTATTTTTACATTACGTATACATTTGACGTGCCCCTCCCCAGCAAAAATCGTCAGTTTTGTACAATAAATTACAGACAAGGCGTCTCCGATTGGTTATATCCTCTAAGTCACTCATGGAGTGTCTTCTTCTTCTTTTAAAATTATGGCTTCAGCCCAGTGGGACTATTTCGCCAGTATCAAGGTATTGAGAGGTTTACAAACGACAAAAATTGTACGGTTGTACAAGACAGTGTACGGTGATTTGTTAGCTCTTGTAAATCGATAGCTAGTCTTTACAAGAAGCACGTGGACTACCGGCCGTTGACTCCAAGATGGTGGTTAAACGCGCTTCAAAATTAATTCTCCATTCACTGCACACTACCACATTAGTTTACTGTATAATAAGCTATCGATATTACACTTTAAACAATATTAATAAGCAAAAAACAAAGTAATTAATCACGATGCTAACTATCAAGATGGCGCTCGAACCGGAAGTCCTCATGGAGTGTCGCGCCCAAAGAGTACAGTAAGTATATGTCGCGCCTTGGTCGCGCCTCAGCGCCTCGCCCGAGCGTGTAGTGTACACATGGCTTTAAGTAGAATATAGTTTTTTTTTACCCTTCCATTCTTATTTAAGCTGGCCTGCAATAAATCATTTACATGACATTAATACATCATATGTAAATCAAACAAAGAACAAAAATCACAAACCGAAAGTCAAATTACGATTACAATCCGTATAGAATCGAAATTGTATGTAAAATAAATCAAATAATGGAATTCCTTGAAAGGATAAGCAGGACATTTGAAAATATAAGAACCACAATTAAATGTAAGGACAGCGGAGACAAAGTCGCTGCGTTAAAGAGGGATATCCAGTCGCTAGCGGCGGAACTCACTGTTCTTGGTAAGCAAAACCATGAAGACTTCCTCCGGAGTCTCGCCATGGAGGGGTACTTAGCTTTATTGACCGCTAAAGTCCTACCAATTTCCTTAGTCGAGAAAAGAAACGTCCTCCAGATAGCTTTCGAGAAGCTCAAGCCTAACGCTCTTCGAGACGAGTGCCTCTTCATTTACCTTCGTATTCAGAACCTTTTATGCTATTACCTAATTACACTGGAACAGTTCCAACTCGCGCGAGAAATCCTCGAAGCAACAGAAGACATATATGACAAGATAAGTCCAAAAACTGACAAATATCTGGATGCCGAACACATGTTTACGTGCGATCCGCTGCCCAACGTCCGTCCTATCAGCCTTAACAAAATTGACAGAATTATCACTAACAATGTTCAAATGCAAGCATTTTTGTACAACAAACTGAACATACCTGATAAGTACTGTCTATACAATCATACGGCGCTTCGGAGACAGTTGGACCTGAAGGAAGGAACGCCGCAAGACTGGGCTTTGAGAGCGGCGAGATTAGGCAACTACTTCACCTATTTACACCAACTTGGGAACGCTCGTCACCACCTCTGCGCCGCGTACCACGTCCTTCGGACATGCCACGACAACTGCAAACTGATGCCTGAAGAATTCGTGCTGCAGAAAGCCGATTTCGAAATCCATTTCCTCGAGATAGGTCACCATTTCGTCAAATACGGTTTGACGTTATTCAAATTATCCAAGAAGCATGTTCTGGATAAGTATTTTTCTGAAGGAAGTTCTAAGGCTGATCTTTGGAAGACGGTGAACATGGGATCGGAGAAGTCTGAGAAAGAGATAGAGAAGTCGCAAGGAGATATGCCTTCGGAAAATATTTTCTGTTTCGCTTCACTAGATTTAAAGGTGATGGAAGCGAGGGTGCCTGCAGAGTTTGTAAACAGTATAGAAGAGGCGCGCAAGCTATTCTCTTTCACACATAAATGGATCTTGCGCACGAAACACTATTACGACTTCGAGCATCACCCAGCGCAGTACATATCCTGTTCTCTCCAGCTGGCTGAGTTGTATGAGCACTTGGCTTTCTTCGAAAAGAATATTGATAACCAATACAATATACAGAAGCGCCGTGCCGAAGTGCTGGAGACTATGAACTCCCTTCTAAAGACCTGTGATACCGTAATGTCTGTTCAGATCGACGTAATTCGCGAGTTGTCGCAAGTGCAGCTAGAACTTATGGCGTTGAACCTCCAGAAATTGTGGAGAGAGGAGTCTCAGACAAATATCTTGAACTTAAACGAGGACGCGGATTCTATCATCAATTCCCTGAACTCTGCCTCTAATAAGACCTTGACAGAAAGAGCCCTGAACACGTCTTCGAAGAACATATTTCTGAGGAAGATGGAGGCCGCCACCTCTTTGAACGGGAAGCTGTTTAGACTCAGTGGCCAGCTCGGAGAACCTAAAGTATCTGAAATCAGTCAGCTGAACTTAGAATGGTTCTCATCATAAGAGAAGACTTGACAGGTTGCAGGTGAAGTAAAAATAGCTATCCCTTTTTGTTCAAAATAAATGCATCAGAACGATTCGACAAAATATTCTTCCAAGATATTTAACAATTTGATTTTTTTTGTAAAGAAAGAAATACCTTCTTATTTTTTAAGAATAAAAATATTTCTTACACGTGTGGTGTTTAAATCGTCTTTCGTTTGCATGTTTGTGAATTAACCAAATCCAAACCTTTTCTTTCATGCTTTCCAGTAAAGCTATGCTAGCCCTTACCAAAGTAATCGGCATGTGTGGCATATTAATAAATATTAATCAATAAATATTATAGGACATTCTTACAGATTGACTGTCCCACGGTAAGCCCAAGGAGGCTTGTGTTATGGGTACTCAGACAACGATATATATAATATATAAATACTTAAATACATAGAAAACATCCATGACTCAGAAACAAATATCTGTGCTCATCACACAAATAAATGCCCTTACCGGGATTCGAACCCAGGACCATCGGCTTCACAGGCAGGGTCACTACCCACTAGGCCAGACCGGTCGTCAAAATATAGTCACCATCAATAGTAGGTATCTATCATCCTGGAATTATTTTCCCTATAGAGATATGTCAGCACAAGCATTCTTGTACCAAATATAGTTTGTCAAGGGACTGTCTCATTTCGGGCGTAGAAGGAGAGAGTCATACTGTCTTTGTCTTTCACTGGTGCTGGCGCCCAGAAGAAGGGGATGGCTGTAGTTTTTTTGTTCTTATTTACTGACAAGATTTGCTTGACCAACTATACTTTAAACGCGAACTGTAGAAATATTATAAGAGGTGGATTGTCGGAGGTGGCACCGTCCCACCTCCAACGGAGTAATGTAAAAGCGGGCGGAGCGGCGGAAAGCGCCGAAATTTTAAAAGGTAATAAATATGAGCGTCGTTAGAGACCATTTTGTACCATTTGTAGTTGAAACTAGGTCCATGGGGTCCCAGCGCGCACAAGTTGTTTGTAGAAATTGCGAAGCATCTGGTTGACGTAAATGGTGACCGAAGAGCTGGCGGCCTCCTCGCACAACGTATCAGCATTGCGAATATTGCGATACAGCGAGGAAATGCCGCTAAACCCTAAAAATTACGAAGCCGTTCGAGAAATGGTAGGTAGTGCCCTTAAGGATGACTCACGTTAGACCGGGGCGTGACCGGACCGGGGCGGGCCGGAGCGATCCGACACAGGGGCTATCAGGAGCGCCACCGTCGCCGGAGCGTTCCGGGGCCGGGGCGTCAGGGCCACCCGACACTAGTTGTATATCCGAGCAACGGACTGTTTATGACAAATGTCACAAATAATTGTTTGCTGATAGTGATAACTAGGAGAAAAAATGGAAAGGCCGAATAAAATTAAAATTTTGTCCCTTGCTGCCGTAACGGCAGATGAAGAGGCTGCTGCGGGCTCCTTAAGCAGCTTTGGATCTACGACGACAAATTTTTTGATTATTTTCATATGACCCAAGACTCTTTCGAAGCCATTCACGACAGGATTAAACACCGTTTGGTCAAACCAATAACTAGATTTCAGGAACCAATAACCAGCAAACATCGTCTGGCTCTCTGTTTAAGGTAAGATATACAATGCGTGTATTGTGTATAACAAATAAGTATAATAATGTGCCTAGGCATATATAAAGCTATTGAGAAGAAAGGAGATGATCGGTTCGCCATACAAATATAGTCCCCATTTTCCTCTCTAGATTATTACGAATATAGTTTTATAAAATTAGATGTTTATTAACTATAGCTATCTTCCTTCGCTCTATATCTAATTATATAAAAATAATTTCCATAATACCAATATTCAATGAGGAAAATGGGAACTAGGTTTGTATAGAAACTACGGGGCGGTTGTCCAATTTCTTCTTATGTATATATTTAAAGTATCTTTGGATTCAATTCATCACCGTCAGAGAGATTCAGTAAATAGAGCTTCTTACTTCTTAAGGGGCCCACTGACTACCAGGCCGCCGGACGATATCAGCCTGTCAGTTAACCGCAAAAGGCCACACACTAACAGTTCTCTGTCAGTTTTTGGCCTCACGACTAACACGAACCGATAGTGTGGGGCCGCTCGACGATGAGAAAATGAGAAAATCAAAAAATAAAGTTTTTCTACCTATACCGTGTTACATATCAAATGAAACGTGATAGCTAGACAGTTGAAATTTTTTACAGATGATGTATTTCTGTTGTCGCTATAACAACAAATACTAAAACCAGAATAAAATAAATATATATTTAAGTGGGGCTCCCATACAACAAACGTGATTTTTTTTGCCGTTTTTAGGGTTCAATACCTCAAAAGGAAAAAACGGAACCCTTATAGGATCACTCGTGCGTCTATCTGACTGTCTATCTGTCTGTCTGTCTGTCACAGCCTATTTTCTCCGAAACGACTGGGCCAATTAAGTTGAAATTTGGTACACATATGTAGGTTTGTGACTCCTTTTTGAATAACCCCATACTGTAGCCCCTCGGGAAAACCTCGACATGGGAGCTCATTCCACAGCCGAAGCGTCATATGTATATAAACTTATATTGACCGGGATATAGACCGTGATTACCTTTTGTAATAATACAATTTTTTTTTTTGTAATTTTGTAGTCTAGTGAAAATAACCGTGAATCATTCAAAACTCCAATATGTATATAAAAGTAAAATACAAAAACATACAAAAACAAAACAAAATACTTTTCATTTTTGTACCTTTCTATTGCTCTAGTGTAGTTGGTCTGAAGCAAAGGTCTGAAGTAAGACTAAAGGGTCTAACAAAATAATAATAATATGTTGCGGGCTCTTTTCTTAAGCCTTTTTACTTATATACTTTTTACGACATTTACATATTTGATGCTGTCATGTTTTTCGAATAGTAAAATAAACATGTCAAGAGAGAAAATAGTGATCTTATGTTTAGAAAGATACCAAATGTATGAATAAATATGCAAGAACACTTTGAATGTAATGTATCGTGTTACCGCGCGGTCCGCGCGTCAGTAACATAACAACATAAGATGTACTAAGTAAGGTATTGGCTAATAGGTGTGATATGGTGTAGTGTAGTGCCGCTTGAATCAGCTTAGTATAGGAACCAGACGGACAGAGCTTCCTGCTTTCGCCTTTGTGAGACCTAATACCTACATATTATTAGTATGCATTAGACTTGTCTTTCACGTATTATGTAAGAACGTAAAGCTTTATTGTGCACAGTGCGACCGGATATTTAAGACAAAATTCGGTTTTGCGAGCCATATACGTGCTCATCAAAGGAAATTGTAAAGGTCGCCGTTGTCGGACACGATATGGAGGACTATATATAAGAATGTAAAAGGAACTGAAATAAGTAAGAAGCGGAGTAAATCAAATATTACCATACAAGTATGTCCAAAGAAACAGCGCTATGTTAGAAGAAGTTATTTTTTAGGGTTCGGTACCTCAAAAGGAAAAAAACGGAACCCTAATAGGATCACTTTGTTGTCCATCCGTCCGTCCGTCTATCTGTCTGAGTGTGTCTGTGAACGCGTGGAGGAATATACTTGAAATTAAAATCATATACCTACTCAGGTCTATATAGCCCCTTGACAGTGAAAAAATCAAACTTCTAAGTTAACGTAAAAAAAAGATACTTTTGTATGGAACCCTTGGTGGGCGAGTCCCACTCGCATTTGCCCCTTTTTAGGGTTCCGTACCCAAAGGGTAAAAACGGAACCCTATTACTAAGACTCCGCTGTCCGTCTGTCCGTCTGTCTGTCACCAGACTGTATCTCATTAACCGTGATAGCTAGACAGTTGAAATTTTCACAGATGATGTATTTCTGTTGCCGCTATAACTACAAATACTAAAAAGTACGGAACCCTCGGTGCGCGAGTCCGACTCGCACTTTGCCGGTTTTTTTAAATATAGGAGGCAAACAAGCAGAGCCCATGAACAGAGGTCGTATCATAGGATTGGTAGATACATTAAATATTATTTTTTACAAAGAAACAGCGCTATGTTAAGTAGAAGTTATTTTTTAGGGTTCCGTTCCCTCAAAAGGAAAAAACGCAACCCTTATAGGATCACTCGTGCGTGTGTCTGTCTGTCTGTCTATCCGTCTGTCACAGCCTATTTTCTCCGAAACTACTGAACCGATTAAGCAGGATATATTTGAGCCCCAAATTAAAATTTTCGTTCGTCACTATGGACCAGATATACCTATAGAAAAACTGTTTTTTTTCTTATTATTACAAGTATTCTCACGGAGCCCCAACAGAGGCTTTGCGGAGCCCTAGGGGTCCGCGGAGCACACTTTGAGAATGCCTGATATAGACAACCAGATAGCCAAAATAATGTTACAGGTGCCCTCTAGTAGTATTAGGTATTGTGATAGGTACAATGAATGGTATAATAAACGTTTTTTTTTTCATATATGTACCATGGATATTCCTCGATGGCATCAAGTTGCAACCGGAAAGCGATGATCACATGGCAAATCAAATCCTGAAGACCGTAGCAGCCACGTCTAAGCAGGATATATTCAATAAATGTTTATTCTTTGTTGTTTGATATATAACTAGTAGTTCGCCCCGGACCGGACTGAGAACTCGCGGTTTGAACAACAAGAAAACCTTTAACAATTATATATGTTTGCCGTAATGTAAACGCTGCAGCTTTACGGCTTGAGGGTTCAGGCCCCAAATTCACCAGGATCCCTAGAGGATCAGGCTAGGGGATTCGTGTCATGCTACTCATGCTCCACAGCAGAACCACCTTAGCTTTAATGAATATATAGGAAATATCTATATAATGTCTAGTCTGTTCGGAAAGAAAAGAGTTGTGGAATGTATTGGGACCTATACATTCCACGACTCTTCTCTTTCCGCAGAGACTCTTTACAATTCTAGACTAGTTTAAAAAATATCTATATTTATCACTAGTTTCGTTGTACGCTTTCTTATGTTTCAGCTGTAGAGCATACTCCATGGCAGAATTGTAGTTTAATATTGTTACACATGCAGTATGCCTGGTTTCATACTTCACAGTCAGGGCTATAACCGCGAACCACTTCATTTGTTCATTTATTTGCCTCTCTATCGATCTTATATATATCTGTGCGGAGGAGAGGCACACATAGATGAAATTTTTATTTTGGATGTCTGGCGGCTCCCCTAAGGAAATTACGCGTTCCACGTCTTAGTCATTAATATTAAAAAAGAACAATAAAATATACGAAGAGTACTATTGTATTATTTCAGTAGTTAGTGCCTTTGGGTAATTTTAGACAGAAAATAGGCAAAACTCTGCATAGGTAGAGGGCGTCACTAGCACAATCACAGGGCCTACCGCGTAACCGGCGTAACACGACAATCGAAATTTCGGTCTGCCTGTATATCATTCTTGCATATTCGATCGACAGAGAGGCAGATAACAAAATTTCGATTATTGCGGTTCGCGGTAGGCCATCTGTTAACAAATTACCTTGTCAAAAACTGTTTAAGGCATAGTATGTATACGTTACTTACACGCTATGGTGTATAATACACGCAGTTAGCAATAAATATCCCTTTATGAGTAATACAATGAAATAATATGATGTTTGTACTCTTTGCAGGCAGGCATTTTAATAGGAAGTATAACTGCAATGTTCTGCCGCCAGAGTGCAGCACTGGTGCACAATACTAACTCTTAAAGTAACTTATACATACTAGGCCTTCAACAGTTTTTTGACAAGTTTTCACTGACATTATACATCAAGGCCCACTGACACTCTATGATAGAGAAAGATAGTGCGATTCCTATAAGAGGAAAGAGAAAATAGTGCAATGCTTTGTCCCTATCACCGACTGGGTAGCATCATATATAGGAGGCGATGGAGAAATACCGAATTTATAAGAGTGAAAGAGAAAAAATCCTATGCTGCCAAATTTTATATGAATATTCTTTCTTTTACCCCCGGTCGCTGGGTAGCGCGTTTATAACTACTTGTATATTATACTATGTCTATGATCAAGGCGGTTTGTTTCTCAGGTCTGTTTACAAGTGGCCTACCGCGAACCGCGAAAATCTAAATTTCTTTATCTGCCTCTCTATCGATTGAATAGGCAAGAGTGATAGAGAGGCAGAAACCGATTTTTTTATTGTGCTAGTGACGCTCGCTACGCAAAGTTTTGTGTAATATTCCCTATTAACCTACATGCTCATTATTGAATTATTTTTACAAGCAGTAACATCAATAGGCATCTCATTTAATATAATCCGACTAAATTACATTTCAGCAACACCTCCATATTTCACAAAATAAATCAAGACATTATCTAACCTATATAATTTTGACGTATACATCCGAGTCGCCCGTGTTGGGACTTAGCTTTCATGTAGCAACACCTAACATGGAAAAGTAAATAATAAAGACTGCATGAATCTTAACGGATGACAGCGTTGTTTGGAAAATATTTATAGGTATTTATGAATTAGTTTTTTGTTGTAAATGTAAGGTATTTTAAATAGGAATTTTCCCTTATTTTAAATATTTATTACGTAAGAGTCAAATTAATACTTAGCTAAATCGCTTGTAATAAATCTTACGTAACGACATGTATACTTATTATATAATTTATTTCATTGTCTGTAATATGATATTCCAACTAGGTATATGTTTGAAACGGCAGTCTTTACTTCTTAAAACTCTGCTTCTTGAAAACATTTTTTATTTCAATACAATTAAGTCAAAAAATGAACGGAAGTATTAAAATTGGCAAAAAAATTCTTAGGCAACTGGCTGTCTGGCGCTATCAACTATCTGAAGTAAAATGTAGAGCCAGTGTGACTAAAATAGATTATGGTAATGTGCTTTTTTAAAGAGATTGAAAGTCATTGTTGATTAACTTCTCTTTGCGCCAAGTAACATAAACCGACCAAGTAACGAATTAGCTAAACCATCATATTTAAGAAACAAATTTATGACGTTTTGCAACCTTCTTATTTTGGCAAATATATTCCGACACACCCGGGCATGCATATTGCGAAGGGTGGTATTCCATCTGTCCAATCTTGGTCCAACGTGTATTTGCGTTTCACATTTTGCTTAATGAGAGAGTGAGACGCAATGCACATTGGACACTGATCTTGAACAGTGGAATACCACCCCAAGAGAAGAACTGAGTCTCTGGCTTGTCAGGAGGCCCCGGGATGTCATGAACATAAACCGACCAATTAACGAATTAGCTAAACCATCATATTTAAGAAACAAATTTATGACGTTTTGCAACCTTTTTATTTTGGCAAATATATTCCGACACACCCGGGCATGCATATTGTGAAGGGTGGTATTCCATCTGTCCAATCTTGGTCCAACGTGTATTTGTGTTTCACATTTTGCTTAATGAGAGAGTGAGACGCAATGCACGTTGGACACAGATCTTCAACAAGTGAAATACCACCCCAAGAGCAATGGCTTGTCAGGAGGCCCCGGGATGTCAGGCCTTTGCACATAGCATTACCGGCCCGGGCCCGTACCGTGCCCGCACCGTCGCACTCCCGAGCCCCGGTCATGACGTAATGCTTTCCATAGAAAACAACGCGCCGGAAGCTCCGGCCCGGTCACGCCCCGGTCTAACGTGAGTCATCCTTTACGCTTCGCTTGGCTCGTCTTGGCGGGGGCACTACCATGCCCCCAGATCCTTTACCGTCGTATTTTCACGGAAACACACGAACGTGTTACGTTCAGTCAGTCTCAGTAAAAGTACCTACTGAGGTTGACTGAAGTAGGATGACAAATACGTAAGTTTCCGAGATAATAACCTGTACAACGAACCTCTGTTAAAGTTTTGTTTAAGTCGCAACATAAGTACCAGCGAAGACCAGTTGACGACACATGACGTCACACACATACGTCACGGCTCCCCGTTCCGCGTACCTACATTTAGACTGCACCGTACAGCCGAAGCGGCTACATATATCAATTATTTTATATAGATATATCGAGTACCGCCTAAACGTTACTTGTACCTATTAGTTATTAAGTTAATTAAAAGAAGATTAGTACTACCCTGGAGTTCCTTCATTCTTCATCAGAAGAGCTTAATTGAGGAGTCATCATCATCATGTCAGCCGATAGACGTCCACTGCTGGACATATTATGCCTCCCCCAAGGCTCGCCACTCCGACCGATCCTGTGCCGCTCGCATCCACCGAATTCCCGCGACCTTCACCAGGTCGTCGCTCCATCTCGTTGGAGGCCTACCGGCAGTTCGTCTTCCGGTACGCGGACGCCACTCCAGAACCATCCGGCCCCACCGGCCATCAGTTCTGCGAGCAATGTGCCCCGCCCACTGCCACTTAAGGTTTGCAATTCTGCGAGATATGTCGGTGACCCTAGTTCTACTGCGGATATCATCATCACGCAGAGAAACCCCGAGCATAGCTCTCTCCATTGCCCTTTGCGTGGCCTTGAGCCTTCTTATGAGGCCCATCTTTAGCGCCCACGTCTCAGATCCGTATGTCATCACTGGCAACACACACTGGTCAAAGACTTTTGACTTAAGACACTGCGGCAATTTGGACGAAAAGATACTGTGGAGCTTCCCGAACGCTGCCCAATTGAGGAGTACATCGAACAATTATTTTATTATGTTTTGATCTGATTTTAATGTATTTGCTAACACTTAGCTATAACGATGGTACTAATAATATTGTATGGAATTTTGAACATTCCGAAACAGATATTTTATTTTATTTTAATTATCAACGTTTTATTAGATTTGCCTAACGTTTATGAATAACGTCAAAAAGTCTCCACTTTCAGTGACAGGGTCACCTCTAGTTATTGTACTCACACGGGGTAACTACAGGGCACAGGGCCCCACTTAGCCCTACGTATTAAAGGGGCCCCAATTTGTTTGACAGGCCGTGGGCGCAGACTCCTATTGTTCACATTCTATGAATTTGCTACGGACCTTTAGCTACACTAGTTACTTTAATAATGTTTACAAAATAGGTATGTTGACATGAATCGCGAATATATAAAATGTTGTTTTTACCATAGCAGGGAATATTAAAATGCTGAAAATCATATTTTGTAAGTGTAAATATGCTTAATAAATTAATTAAATATAATTAAAAGTATTTAAAGTAATGCCCAGCATCACGTGACTGCAAACGCAAATCGGAGCGCGTGACGTCACGGTGTGAGAAACACGCGCAGACAAGTTGTCCAACCTAGGCCGAGTTGCATAATAAACTATAACTAATATGAACTAATATTAGTTAAAGTTCCGCTTGTAATATTACTTGTAGTTTATTATGCAATACGGCCCTTGTGCTCCTCTGGCACTGACAGCAGTTTGTTCTGTAACGAGTACTATTATTTATTCTGTGCTTTAATGTCCAGCGACGGTCAAGACTCAAGTGTTGCTGTACAGTCGCCATCAGATATATTGGAGCGGCAGAGGTGCTCAAAAATATCTGAACACGCACCTAGCGCCTTGACAATATAGGGGTGTTCAGATATTTGTGAGCACCTTGGCCGCTCCGATATATCTGATGGCGACTGTACAACCGAGTTCACCAACATCTTTATAAGCCAACATTCCCAATCGTACATTGTGTCTTGTGTCACAGAATAAATAATAGTACTTGGTATAGAAGGTTCACTTTCTAACAAAACGTGTCTATTACGACAGATATGACTGTAGGTGGCGCAAGCGCGAGCAGCGGTGCGCGGCAACTACTATGGCTAGACACCAAAATTGGTGTGGGCCGCATGTACTTGTAGCGACGCGACGAAATCGCGGAGTGAGCCACGCCTGATTGTGTATTAAGGGCGGTAAACAATAATTTACCAGCGAGTGTCAATTTGAACGAGTGCATAATTCCTGTACCGTACCGCTAGTGACACACACAATGTTTTTCATCACACTTGTGAAGAAAAAAAGGGAAACAAATAAAACTTCTACCTAATTTCTTACGTTCATTACAGCCCTGGGTCGAAATTTAGGATTTACGGACCGCATCGCCTAACGTGTTAAATTACACGCGTCTAAGACACTGAAAATAAGGCCTTATATAAAAAAATCTAGCGGTAGTTGTTTTAAAGAAAAAGGATGCAAATATATTATAAACAGACCTTAGACCCTTCAGCTCTAATACGCTTCCACAAAATGTTCCACTATCTTCGCTTTCGGCCATAGGGAAATAGTACTGGAGAAATTACATACAGTTTCACGATGGTGTTCTTCTAGACTAGATTGACCATAATTTCAAGAGAAAGAATCCAATACCCATGAAACTTACCTTACTTTCAGTTTAATTTTTTGTTTACTTTTAATACATGTTCAAAACTTTGTCTAGATTTTTCATAAAAATCCTAGTTTTTTTTTTAAATAGGTGCATACATACATATACCGGAAAGCATATTACGATATTTTGTTGTGTTGTATTCTAGTTCTTATACAATACTAGAATCATGAATAGCATGATATAAGTTAAATTAAAAACATCAGCTATTACAAATTACTTATGTCCAATACTTAAACAACAACAGCAAGGCAACATATCAGCGACAGTGAAATTTTACTATAAATTCACTTACCCGCGACTTCATCTGCGAGGAATGATGATTTCCGTAATAAAAACTTTCCTGGTCCTTCCTTGGGGCTCAAACTATCTCATTACTTACCTAATTATATCAAAATCGTTTAGCGGTTTTGTCGTATTTACCTTTGGGTACCTTAATTTTTAAACAAATCTGCTTTTAAATCCATACTTTTTTTGCACCCCCAAAATGGTCCACTCCATAAATTTCCACCCCATTTTTTACACTCCTTGAGTGATTTCGGGGATAAAAATTATTCTATATCCTTCCCCACAGCTTAAACTATCCCTATACCAAGTTTCATCTAAATCGGTTCAGCGGTTATTGATTCCCCCCATTTTCACCCCCTTAAGGGGTGAGTTCTGGGATAAAAAGTATCCTATGTCCTTCCCCGGGACTCAAACTATCTGTATACCAAATTTCAACAATCGGTTTAGCGGTTTAAGCGTGAAGAGGTAACAGACAGACATACACACTTTCGCATTTATAATATTAGTATGGATTGTTAGGGAGTATTTGGATAAAACAATTATTTTTAAGGAAAAAAAGATGAATGCATATTTCATTTTGTGAAAATCACATTTTCTAAATATCCACCTTCGCTGTGTACGCACTCCCAAACTTTTCATCATATTCCGAAATTAATGTAAAACTTACGCCTTGTTACTTGGTACTTTAGTGATAAAACTTACTTTAGTGAAATTCCTTAAGAACGATACGCCTCAACATATATACCTACACAACTTGAGCGTAACACACTGGTATCCCTCACTACTCTCAGGATTCTTCTTTAGAATCCCTCGCTACTCTCGGACTTCTATTATAGAATCCTTCGCTTCGTTTAGGATTCAATGTACGCTCTCGCCGAAAATATGTCATTTTACTCCCTTGTGACACAATCTACTATGAAAGTAAATCGAAAATCTAACGCTGGACATGTGGATATCCAGGTATGTTTAGACTAGGAGGGGTCCTCAACCTTGTATGTAGCACAAACTTTTCACTCATTTTTAATTTTATTGCGTATTTGCAAAAAAGGGGTTTGGCATTTTGTGGTTGTTTTCAATAATTTATTTTAGCACAAAACAATAAAGCAGCAATATAATGCACCGTATAACCGAATATTATGTACCTCCGTCCGGGTATTTATTTAAAAGGTTTCCTTGATTTGACGTGTATTTAAGCTATTTTGCCAATATTAATTGCAAGTCTAACTGAACGAGCTTTAAAAAAGTTACGTACTGGTTGAAAGCTCGGCTGCAATCAATCTGATTTGTATTATGTTTAGTTAGTAAAGGTAAACTAGTTTTAGCCAATGCCAGGCGTGAACTGAACGCAACGAACTAGAACTAAGTAATTTAGAATTCGGACGAGCTCAAAAATTACCCCACCTGTATGCTGCGAGCAACTCAACTGTAAGTACTGCGCGTAGCTTAACAACATTAAATGAGGAGTGTCTTTACAAAAGGGTTTATTTCTCTATGAAAACCATACAAAAATAAGCTTTGTGAAAAGACGCACAAGGCTTATTTTTGGTTTTCATAGAGAAATAAACCCTTTTGAAAAGACTCCTTAAATACAGTTAGTAATAACGCGCAAGAAGTTTGTTATTTAGAATTTAAAGCCAATCAATACTTTTAGTGATCAATCACAACTTTTTTATAGCGGGAAATTGTGTATGGATGTAATCTTCAAAGCTGTAAAAGTTTTGGACAACGGATAACTGTCAATAGGGTTGCCACCCATACTATAATATATAGTATCGTACTATATTTTAGTCACTTGTACTATATATTATACAAAAACAATATAGTACGAAAAATACTATATTTTCATCACTCAAGAATAGGGTATACAAATGTCACCGATATCGCATCGTATGCGACTTGGATTTTTAATTCGTCTCAAATCGGCGTCTTATTTTTTTTTCAAATTTACTAGTGAATACTATATTTTTTCAATATTTTGACAAAAATACTATATGTGTATAGAAAAAAGGTGGCAAACCTAACTATCAGTGATACGTGTGTAGATAAGTTTCACTCACGTGGACTGTTTTTTGAAATCAAACATGAGGGTACTAAGAGATTCGTCTATATATTTATATTCGGTCGCTGCGCACAAGTAACGTTTGTTGGCAAAGAAAGGAAAACGAGTTGGACTAGCGCACGAAGGGTCCCGTACTAATACGCAAAAAAACAGCAAAAAAATCACGTTTGTTGTATGGGAGCCCCGCTTAAATATTAATTTTATACTGTTTTTAGTATTTGTGAAAATTTAAACTGTCTAGCTATCACGGTTCATGAGATACAGCATGATGACAGACGGACAGACAGCGGAGTCTTAGTACGGAACCCTAAAAAGTTGGAAATTGGAAATACCTGGGGCCGATAACATAATAATTAATAATAACTTATAAGATTATGCAATCGGCTCCAGCTTTGAAGAATCTTTATGGTGGCGCCATCTACATTTACTTGCTGTAGTTTGGTTTTTGTATGTTAATAACAGATGGTGCTTTAAGTTCTTGGTATTCATGTTAGAGTTCAACGCTTCTGGAGTGATATTGTAGTGTGTACTGTGACTCATAGATGTCACTTGTATTGTAACAACCTAAAATAATCATAGGCACAGATGGGAATAATATAAATGGGCGCTTACATTTACAGTACATATGGTGCTACTTTCTCGCACTTTTCGTGCATATGTCGAAATGGTGTGTAAGTCTGATCCTCGTAAATTGGATCGAAACATATCGAGCTATTCGACCTAATAATTGGTACGTGAGTGACCCATTTTAAAATAATTTCATATGTCGAAAGGGGGTGTGTAATTTTGCAAATGAGGTCTTTAGATGCACGACAGCCGTAGGCTGGAATGCATTAAAGACTCGAATTTGCAATATTATTACCCCCGGAGTTACACACAATGTTTTTCATCACACTTATGAAGAAAAAACTAAATTTTAAGCAAAATAATTCTTAAATACAGTGACATTTCAAACATTCGTCCGCCATTTAGAAATTTCTTGGCAGTTTAGGCATCGGAGGCACAGACCCATCGGCATTCAGCCACAATTGAAAATCCTGTAAAAATATTCTAATGCAGCGATTTTGATAGCACACGCAGTGCAAGTGTTATTTTAAATGTCAAACTTCTATGAAATTAGGACGTATAAATAACACTTGCACTGCGTGCGCTATGAAAATCGTTGCAGTTTTCTTGGTCTAACCAAAGATAGATATAACTCGTCTAACTCTATTAAATTAACAAATTGTTGCCATGTTTAAGCATTTTACGTCAAAAATGTGACAGTTAATAATTGTAATACTGTGACAGTTACGTACAATTTCTTTATGGATGGTATGGTGGTCTCTTATGGCAGAATTGTTGCAAAAGTGACCACTTTCAGCTTTAAATAATAGATCCTAATCTCTCCGGTGGCGCTAGTTAGGCTCTGGGACATGAGTATAACATGAACCATATAAGGCAACAAATAACCCGACCAAATTACGTAGGTTGTTTTTGGTAGTATTTCGGTCAAAGATAGATATAACTCCGTAATAGATGGATACAGTCTAAGGAAAAAACGTGCCTCGCAAATCAAGAAAATTTGATTCTCGTTCAGAGGGCGCTACTAGTTTTGGCCAACTGTCGTATAGATGGCGTTGACGGTTTCGTTTGTTATTTAACAATTTTAACGCATATCAGTGACAGAACATGGGTCAAAATCATAAAAATAATTAATGAAAATAAAAAATCATTTATCTATATTTAAAGACATTTTATCGTATTTTTATAAATCTTCATTTTTAGTTTTAAAGTGTGTCGACAGATGGCAGTGAATTTACTGGGGTTACAAAATTTACTATGACAGTACCGCTCTAGTATAAGTTACTCTATGATTTCGGTGTATGGTGGCGCCGCCTAATTACTGTTTTTTGATGGACACTTTTCATACATAGAGATTTAGCTCCTTTATATAGTCTCCATGATTATGGTACCATCGAGCTGCTGATGATGCTGAGGAGGTGGCGATTAGAACTCTGTAATGAAACAACGCAACCTAATTTTGTTTCGGGTATTTAGAATTGTCTCGTGAGTAAAGTACAGTCAGCAATAAAAGCTTGTAGCAAAAATGTAATTTTCGCCAAAAACTTATTTTTCACCTTCGTTGTATAAAAAAAACCGGCCAAGTGCGAGTCGGACTCGCGCACTAAGGGTTCCGTACCACTACGCAAAAAACTGCACAAAAATCACGTTTGTTGTATGGGAGCCCCACTTAAATATTTATTTTACTCTGTTTTATTAATTGTTATTATAGCGGCAACAGAAATACATCATCTGTGAAAATTTCAACTGTCTAGCTATCACGGTTCATGAGATACAGCCTGGTGACAGACTGATGGACAGACAGACAGACAGACAGACAGCGGAGTCTTAGTTATAGGGCCCCGTTTTTACCCTTTGGATACGGAACCCTAAAAAGGAACAGGAATAAGGATATACGAATAACACAACACAGATGTATTTTTCGACATTTTTATAACAAGTAGTCCCAATAAAATTTTACAAGTTCTTTTTGTACAAGAATGGAGTAACCTCCGTGACAAACGAAAATTCAGATAATTTGTGGCATAACATTATTTGGGATAGTGCCTAAACGAAGATTCTAGCGAATGGGATATACAATATGTGGCCAAAGTGCGTTCCCGTGGGCGCACCGGACCGGACTTCGGACACAAGCATATACTAAGTGCTCGCTACCCACCATTGTTGGAAAAACTATTCTATTTCTAGGGTACTTAAGCCAGAGCGGCGCCTAATAAAGAACACAAGCCCAAGAAATTTCATACATTTACTTGCCTGTTCCTATCTCTATCGCACGCGCATAATTATATCCCTGTCCCGATCGCACAGTGTCACTGACTGCCGCCAACATGAGCGCCAGCAATATAATTACGCGCGTGAGATAGATAAAGATAAGAACAGGCGGGTGTATGTACAAAATTCCTCGTGATAAGCGTCCTTTCTTTAAACAAATGACAGTGACAACCATAGTCCCGTTGTTCGGGGGGTAAAACGTACTAGTGCTAGTGATTAATTAAATAACTCAAGAGGCATCGATATCGATAATAAGCAATTAAATCATAATAACATGTCTCATCCGTGTAGTAAACAATGTGACGTTCTCAATCAAAAGGTACCACTTTGTCGCTTACAATGAAGACTATATTTGCTTGTCTCTATACAAACAACGTGGTACCTTTTGATTAAGAACGTCACATATTAAAGTGTTAGTTCCTTTATTAATATTATCTATTTGCAAACCAGACCTCTTTGATTTATTTTTATTGCAAATGTAAAAATCTGACCTCTGACATTGACTCTAGTCATTCTGCTTATAAGTAAAATGGCATCGAATAATAATTCAGTACATTTATAGTTAAAGCTATTATAATGTTTAAAAATTACATAATTGTCTTACGTCCCAGGTAGCATTTACACGTCATTATGACGTCAGCGACTTTATAATGACGTCATTATGACGTCGCTGACGTCACTTTGCCACCTGGGGTCATAATATTATCGATATCGACTTACAGTAAGTTTCACTTGTTAATAAATAATAGTACTACCGTACAGAAACTTCCTACAAAAAAGAAAACTAAAAAAGGTATCAGAATGATGCGACGACAAGATAGTCACATCATTCATTAGATTGGCACTATTGATTGTCACTTGGCTATGGCAGAATTGTCGCTCTCACCTTGTCGAATAGGGTATGCCAGTCACTGGCCTTAATCTAAAATCCATTATAGACTTGCACCAATGCCAGAACTTAGGTCTGTTAAAATTGTAATTTACATGTTTTTTGTTTATAACCTTATAAATGGAGTTCATTCAAAGTGGTACAGATTTGCGACTAGGTCCAATGTATGGCGGTAAAGCCCGTCCAGACGGCATGATCAAATTGACAATATTGGCGTCAATCTCATCTAGCTAATAGATGAGATTGACGCCAATGGACGCTAGTCCAATACACAATTTCGTAGTGATTCGGCGAGCCATGTTCTTTAATTTTTTGCGTCCTGATTAAATTATTGACAATTTAATCAGATTGGGCGAAAAATTGCCATAGCTCGGTGCGTAAGCTCAAGGCACAAATCTAACAGATCTAAAGTCCAGTTTCAGTCAAACCGCCATGCCCTTTTGGCTGGCGCTTCGGTCATACCTTAAATCTAAACATCTTAACATTGAGCGCTTGTATTTAGAATATATTATACACTTATACAGTATAGTACGAATCACTTGATCACTCCTGCTCCTTAAAATATTATAATGGTAAATACCTGAACACCAAAAAGGAATAATGAAAAACTTAAAGTGTTATATCAAGCGACAAAAATAGAAAGTGATTATTTATTTTAGTTAAGCCGAGGAATCCGACATATCATTTTCTATGACGGCTGATCGGTGATCTTTCTTAGATGGTAAAAACATTTTCCGGTATAAATGAAGATACTCAAAGAATGTTACTCCGACTTTATTAGCCAAAAATCTTATTTTGTACTTCAAATTATTGTTTACGTGCTGATCCCACAAGTATATGGGGCATTTACTATGAAAAGGGACCTTATTGTCGATGGCGCTTACGTCGCACAGCATCGCGGCGTTGTATTTATATCGGAGCATCGTTTATAATGGCGTAAGCGCCATCGATAATGAGGTAAAAGAATTTTACCAATCACGACGCGCGACTAATTTTGTCTACTGAGATACTTACCAATTTTCATTAATTATTTAGGATTTATAGTAAAAAAAGTATTATTGTAGATGACTCGTAGAAAAAGTATTGTATACATTAGTGATACAATCAAGCTTTTCAAGCTCGTACCTTACTTAGGCAACCCAGCGTGCTTCGTTGCCTACACACGGTACTCGACAGAGAAGCTTATATCACGATTGTATAAAATACTATTAGCAACAGCCAAAAATTTTATCGACGCATTAGTTCTCATCAAAATGGTTTAGAGAGGGTAGTGATGTCAGATGGCTTATGGCACGGCGGGATGGTGATGGGATGGCCACGGTCTCGGTTTTTCGTCAGCACATCAAAGGCCAGCAATGGTGCGTACGCATCTACATGTGGGCCATTCCATAGTGCGTGCTCTCAACCATCGCATGGCCATCTCGCTGGGCCATCGTATAAAGGAGCCAAGCCAATACGTCCTTTCTCATTTCTCAAAGCAAAAAAAATCATCAAAAACACTACGTATCTAACATTTTGCAAAGATATTTCCGATAGACAAACGGTATCATTTTGTACTCTTCCCTTGTATTTTATATGTATACTAAGCATTGTCTGAAGATAACGACGTATTTACTGAAGATAGATTTGTTAATTTCGGAAAATACTATTCAAATTTCCTATTCTTACGCTATTTAATAATAATCGTTGCGTAGTAAAACTATTATAAGTACTAAGTTTACCTATCCTCTTAATTTAGCAAATCCAAATATCCCTAACAGCATTTATACGTCATTATGACGTCAGCGACGTCATTATGACGCCATAATTACGTCATTATGACGTCGCTGGCGTCACTTTGCTACCTGGGATGTTAAGGAGCGTAGATAGTTGAATGACGTTTTGGAGTATCTACAGTTTAGTTAAAGAGGACGGCACGCAAGACTCCTCGTATGGCACAGCCATAGACATAGTATATACAAGTAGTTATAGACGCGCCACCCGGCGACCGGGGGTAAGAGAAAGAATATTCATATAAAATTTGGGCAGCATAGGATTTTTTCTCTTTTACTCCTTTAGATATCGGTATTTCGCCATCGCCTCCTACCTATGATGCCACCCGGTCGGTGATAAGGACAAAGCATGGCACTATTTTCTTTTTCCTCTTATAGGAATCGCAATAAGACTATCTCTATCAAAGAGTGTCAGGCACAGCGGAGCCGGATGTTGCTGGTCTGCGGGTCGCGCCATTTTGTTTTTAAGATTATAATTATTGTATTTTTATGTTAGTCTGTAAAGTCCATGGGCTATCTGGCTTTCGTGGCCTGACAGTAAATTATTTTTCTTTTTTTTAGCATTGCCCATAAGGTTTTTTCTGCTAAACTACAGATACTAAACCAAACCGTCAAGATATTGTCACGTCAGTTCAATTATTAATTCTATTACATTGTGATAAAGTCAAAAGGAGTACACACTCGTTGGTTTGCGACTTATTTATTAAAAATGCTAGAAAAATGTGCCAAAAGACACAAGTACACAGCCAGTTCATGGTGTATTTTATTAGCTATCTACGCTCCTTGTGTGTTAAAAGCCTTATATTTTATGAATCAAAGACGACAGGTGTAAAATCTATGACAGACGTTTTACATTTGGAGTTTAATATAATTTTTTTCGGTTTCAACTCTATGTCTGATATCTAAATGATGTCATTTAGTTGTCATTCACGAGTGCATTTCGCTCGTACTTGTTCGTACATGTATTTATTATATTTGCGTGAGCGAGACACACGGGCGAATGAGACCAAAATTACATCATTTAGATTTGCCACACTGTCATTGCAAAAGCCGTGCAGAGTTAGCTTGGGCGCTTCTATTACATTCTGTTATATCTCCTGGCAAAAAGGAAAATTACACAACCTAGCTTTTCTACCTAATAAAAATATGCCTTGATTTTTAAATTGTCTCCGTAGAAGTTAACATTTAAAACCGTTTTATGCTGCTTTTGGGTTCCGTACCCAGGTAAAAACGGGACCCTGTTACTAAGACTCCACTGTCTATCTGTCCGTCTGTCTGTCACCAGCTCACCAGGCTGTATCTCATAAACTGTATTTCTGTTGTCGCTATAACAACAAATACTAAAAAGTACGGAACCCTCGGTGGGCGAATCCGACTCGCACTTGTCCTGCCTTTTATCTAATTTAGTCCCGGTCCCTCTAAGCTGTTTATGCATTTAAGATATTGATTAATACCTATATTTATAGATAGTATAATCATCTTTAGAATTTTTTTAAAGTCAAAAACATTTATCATTAATGTAAACACTTTTGGCCAATCTTGACTGGCTTGGCTGGTATTTTTCGAAGCCTAAAATATACTAAGACCAGGAATATATGATCACGCGCCATATTGCGGAATTTCATTGGAACTAAATTTTTCATACTAAACTGAACTGTCACCACATACATGAGAATAACAGCGCCCTCTTGACAATGATCATATATTTCTGGTCGGGCTTTACAAGTTTTACAAATAAAGTGGTTTTAACTTAAATACAACGAATTGACGAATTCGTACATTTTTTGTTACTACGCAACGATTTCCAAATTGATTCTTACTCTATAATAAATACGATTGAAAATCAAACGTTCACAACAATGATGGGCATCAAGACATTATATAGTACATTACAGACTAGACTAAGCCCTCCGACCAATACAATTTTAAAGCTGTACATTTCTTTTTTCCGCGATTTCTTCTACATCTGCAATATAACCCAGGTAGCATTTATACGTTATTATGACGTCAGACTTCATTATGACTTTATAATGACGTCATTATTACGTCATTATGACGTCGTGGACGTCACTTTGCTACCTGGGAATAATAGTATAATAATAAACCATCAATAGCATTTACTATTAGGTATAACTATCCACTTCACTTGGACGTCGCGGTAAAATCTCATTTAGATTTCGGTTTCCGCATTTACACATTTACTTAAATAACACAATTTAAACGGGTTAAATTGTTTTATTTGAATTAAAACAGATCATGTATCATAAAAAAATAAGATAAAGCCTTAAACTTTAGCTTAAGGCATCAAGTAAAATTATAATCAGAACAAATAATGCATGTACATACCAAAATTTATGAAGTTTCTATTTTCTAAAATAAGGTAAACAATTTATTAATTTTTGGCACTCAAAATTCTTGACAGTTAGATTAGTGTTATCCTTTGGACTTATCAAAAAGAGTGCCAGTAATTGAAACGTTTACCCCAAACATTAATTTAAATCAATAAGACAGGTAATAAGTGCATTTTGTTTTAGAAAAAGAAGTTCAACTTCTTTTCACAATCACATATTATGAGCAAATCTTTTTGGATGTATTTTTTTGACACTATGCCATTAGGCTTCCAAAAATATAAAGGTTTTGATATTTTTTATTTTTCATGTTTGGAAGCCCATGCCCACGCACAAACGTATAAACGCCGAACCACATGAAATGCGTAACAATGCATCACGGCTCAGTCCGCCTAAGATACGCGTGTTCACACTGGTTGTAAAGTATGGAATTATAAGACGAATGTCATATTGTACGCTTTACGATTCGGGCATGCAACATAAGCGCTGTGACCCTTGTCATATAATTTCATACTTAATAATCGAGACGCTTCTGTTGTGTATAGCCGTCAAAATACGATATATGGACTTAATCTTTGAAAAAACAACACACAGTCGTACGCAACATAAATCAACCAATGATCTCATATTTATGAATATTATACTTATCTTAATATTTAAATCATATTTTACAAATTATTATTAGTAATATATGTACATACAATATCATCTTAGAGATAACACGTCTTAACTCCGCTACTCACTCACTCTCACAGCTCTAAAATTGCATTGCTCGCGTCACGCTAAAATAAACTTTATTTACACACCCGAAGGTCCATTATAAATCTAGTTTAGAACTTATCGATTGAGATTTGCCACCAACTTAAACTTAATATTGTCCGTAGGTTAGAACGAGAACGCGGGCGCACGACTTCCCGAAAATCATTTGTCTCACTCAGTCCCCTCAAATGTATTCTTTAGACTTAAACTTGGCTTCGTTCCATCTATAATTGTTACTTGTTACTTATTTTATCTAAAAATAAAACAGAGAACTGAATTTTTATCGACTTTTTCTTTAACAGTTCAAAATTATTTTGATCTTCTGAAATTATAAGTGCCCTCCCCACTCGTGCGCGAATCGTGGCGCGAAGCCGCGAACGCGAGCGTGGAGTCTAGTTTGCTAATCAGCGAAATCGACTCCACACTCGCGTTCGCGCCGCGTAGTTTGGAGCGGGCTATAGATACGAACAAAAACATCTGCCGTAGGTAAATCTGATTTGTAAGACACTTTAAAGCGAGGTTTAGACTAGCAACAACTTGCATGCAATTCTCATTACATGGCGGTATCTGATAAATTTTGAATGCAGTTAACCTTAGTAGCCAGCAATGTAACGTAAATTGCATGCAAGTTTTGCTAGTCTAAACCTCGCTTTAGATTATAAAAGACTTAAGGGCCCACTAATTATCAGTCCGCCGGACGATATCGGCCTGTCAGTTAGAACAAAAAATTGTCAATTCCAAACAACTGACAGGCCGATAATTATATCGTCCGGCGGACTGGTAATCAGTGGACCCCTTTAATTGGCAAGATCGTTGTTAATTTTGCCCGGGGCAAATTGAACATAACGATTACATAGTAAGTGCTAGTTCATATTGCTCCTGTATTCTTCTAACCCCACCTGAACGTTTTAGAAAGCTGATGTTTAAACGTACTAGTATCATCTTACGCCCCTTTTTAAATTCGTTACAATATTTAATTCTTTCAAAAACAAGCACCGTCACCCAAGTCCCGCCCCGCGTTCAAGCACTAAACTAATTAAAATATAACTACAATTACATAAAAAAAACGTAATATCGAACTAAACTCTCAATACTTGTAAGTACATTAACATTAAAAATATTATTACTCATTTTAGAATATTGTTTTTATAAGACTAGGCAGTATCGTATTGCCTAAGCCTCGAGATATTATTTGAAATCACGGTGCTCCCCTAATTCTAGTTTGTTAGATATTACCATAAGAATAATCAATAATACCCACAGAAACGACATTACCGTCATCAAGCTTATTAATTAATAATCCTGATATATTTATGCGACATTTAGGCTCATATTACTCATATAGACGGTGCGAGAACTCGCATGATATAGTTGGTCAAACCAAATTGGCAGTAAATAAGAACAAAAAAACCATACTCATCCTTTTCTTTTATATGCTAGTACTAGTGTAAGACAAAGATAGTATGATTCTCTCAGTCTATGTTTGAAATCAGACAGTCCTTTGGCAAACTATAGTTTCTTTAGGTACATTGCGGTATTTAATCGGTCGGATGAATCGGATGTAACCTCAATAGTCCGCAATGTAACTATAGTCGCATGCGAGATCACGCGGCGTCTAAATTAGTCCTTACTGTAGCTACAACTTCTTTTTTAATAAGGTCAGATGGGCCAAGAGAAAGATAGTTTATTGTGCCCGGGGCAAAATAGACAGTTACAATTTACATGTGTCCTTTTACCTGGCATAGGGGCCTGTTTACACATTGAATAGTTTTTGGTGAGTTCTTTCAATTGTTACTATGTGCAAGTAACAAATGTTATGCTCGCCCTTAACAATAATCAATGTAACTGGCCCTAATATATATGGATATTGTCATTCCAGAACTTAGGGCAAAAATCGGATAAATCTAGTTTTGACAGTTTGTACACAAACACACTTGTTTGTCAATGGCACTAAACACGCAATCAGAGACAACGTGAAAACATGAAAATCCATAGACATAGTATATACAAGTAGTTATAGACGCGCCACCAAGCGACCGGAGGTAAGAGAAAGAATATTCATATAAAATTTGGGCAGTATAGCATTTATTTCTCTTTCATTCTTATAATTTTCGGTATTTCGCCATCGCCTCCTACCTATGATGCCACCCGGTCGGTGATAAGGACAAAGCATGGCACTATTTTCTCTCCCCTCTTATAGGAATCGCAATAAGACTATCTTTCTCTATCAAAGAGTGTCAGGCCCTTGTGAAAATCGAAATTTCGTTATTGCCTCTATATCGATAACGAAATTTCGACGTGTTTTTCGGTAGGCCCTCAGTATTCTTAGTCATGACAACTGGCAAATTAAAGCACGTGAAAGATATCGCCGATTTAATATTGCGTGATCTCGTGGATAAATTAATGTCGCTTCTGCGCGATATTCTTAGGTTATTTTATTTCATTATCGCATTTAGGTTGTGTGTGAGGCTGCCCTTAATATACTTTGGTGTGAGATGACTTTGGCTATAAGTGCTGTAATAATGGGAATCTAAATGCTTGTCTTTTTGTAATAAAAAAATAAAAACATAAGGGAGTGACAGTCAATCGCTAGGTGATGAATACGTAAAGGTATATTGCGCACTGAGCGAAGCGAGTAATATTGCTGCTTTAAGATCTTGAAAGAAATGAGCTATCACTCGTTAGGAACTTTCTTGGAGGCCTAAAGAAAACTTTTTTTTAAATAGAATTTTACGGTAACAGTTTTAAGTAACGGCCTAGCAGTCTACGTTGCGTTTGTGTGTGTAAATATGAACCACGCTCTTTAACTCTATAAAATAAGATCGTGTCAGATATTTTTGCGGCCGAGAGTAACATATTATTGCAGGTGACTGTACAGTCAAGGGCATAAATATATATACATTCCCAAAGTTTCAAAAATATGTGCGCGCGCTTGCACCTTAGACAATAAAGTCGTGTTCACATATTTTTGAGCCATTTGTCTGGATCGATATTTTTGCCTTCGACTGTACTTATATTAAACCAAGGAAAACGACAGTAACTAAAATTCAAAATCGATATAACTAAAAAAGTAATTTCATCATTCATATTATTCATCATTAATTCATATTATTTTCTGACTAAAATTTTACTCACCCGACTAAGTGATTTGTGTTGTTCACTATAAATCAACAATATGAAGAACAATTTGATAAAACGATATCAATTTCACAAAGTAAATTTGTCTATTTTTCGTATTTTTGGTAGGTATATGCATAAGTTTAACTCATACGGCTAAAATTTAAATTTAAACGTACTACGCTAGCGACCGACTGCTTGTTGCAAACTTAATTGGGTAAAGACTCAGGGTTCGTCACATACAACCATTACTCTAAGGACTTACATTTTATCTCTCATACATGCGAAGCTACGGTGGCGTACGACTCGTTGTATGAAATGTATCACTGCTTTTTTACAAATTTTAAACAAAAGCAATCTTTCTTTTTTTTACTCATTAGTGGTAATTTTTTAATAGTTTTTACTGGGAGACTCTTTTCTAATAAAAGAATAATGATTACATGTATATAAACATGAGTGGCCATTAAAAAAAATTTAGGTAAGACAAATCAACGAGTACTGATTTCAGAACCTATCTTTTTTCTTTTTGCAGACGGTATAATTTGCAAAATACTTTTACTGGTTTGAAAGTAGTAATGTTCACGCACGCTTTAATATTTCAGATAATCCTTAAACACATAATTGTGTTAACACATATTTCCCAGGTAGCATTTAGACGTCATTATGACGTCCGTTACGTATAAATGACGTCATTATGAGGTCACTTGTACGTCACTGCTACCTGGGTTTAAACGAAAGAGATCAAATCACACCGAGTCGTACATTCGCCGTGAAAACACACACATCCCTAAAGCCGATGTTATGTTTGGCAAAAGCCGATTTTGTGCCAAATTGTGCGACAAAAATTGTCTTTGCGCTTTTAAACTAGCCAACGAGGACTTGTACAGAACCCTCACGGGATCAGGGCACGCTCCTTCGTTGAACGGTCTATTCTAATGGTAACTACGTTTGGAAGAAGGGATTTCGTCTGTGTACTGGAGTTGACTCCAAAAAACTTATAAACCTTAAAACTATTGCTTCCAGCGAGGGCTCAGGTTATCTTATTGTTATATCGATTCATATGTATAGTGGTATATGCACAGCCTAAGCATCACTTCTCCTTCGACGACCACTCGCTGGTGAGTCGGTGTGATAAATTTATCAACATATCCATCGATACGTTTAGTCTCAAAGACAAAGAGTAAACGTAACGACAATTACGCAAGTTGGGTAAAGACTGGGCGCGTTTTTAGACCAAATGGCATTCGCGCCAATTGATATTGGTCGCCCAGGTATAAGTTACAGCTGTTTCTCTTTTCGGCATGTTTCTTCACACGCAAATCATAGAAAGTAATCATTAATTAGAATCTGTATGAATATAAAACAATTACAAAATATTTTTTGCGTGATTCAGCCTTTTGGTTTTACCTTAAAAATGCCAGCAGCGAATATAGTTTACTAATACATCCTTATAAAAATGTCAGAATAAGGGAGGGGGTTAGGGCCACTTGCGCATTCCAGGGTTAGTCAACTAACTCGGAGTTAACCGTTTATACAGTACAATTTAACCTTGTATACAAACGGTTAAATCCGAGTTGGCTAACCCTGGAACGCCCAAATGGCCTTAGTGTCTTCACCCAAGCTTACACATTAAGTAGATAAACCTATCACGCCTGACGATGCTCTTGCAATAACATTATGTTCGCAGTTGGCCAACAAAGATATTTGTCCTTTGGTTTTTACAGTCGGCAAAAGGGAATCATATTTTTTTTGTAAAGGATCTATTTTTTTTAATTAATTAGAACTCAAAAGCAACGTTTCATATCTAGTTTCTGGCAGAACAGTTACTTTTGATTTAGTCTTTTTTATAACTCCCTTAAATTTACATGTTGTGAAATTACAACTTATACAACTAAATTTCAAACTTAACACATGTCTTCTCATAACTTGAGTGTAAATAAAATGTATAATTAAACTGAAATCTTGACCACAAATATCTTTGCCAGTCTTACAATGTTTACTTCCCGACGAATAAACCTATTCGAGATTAACCCAGCCCCAAACGCCGCAAACCCTTCCCAAAACGAACCTCATTAATACGACTTTAGGTCCATATTCCAATAAGTGTGGCTTTGTGACCTTTGATACTGGTTCTTAAATGTTACAAATTAAATCGGTTTATTTCATATTGTCAAGTGTAACTTATTCTAGTGCCGTGGTTGTCCCCCACACGTATTTTATGGTTTTGTGAAGGAGACAGATTACGGAAACGGGCTGTCCACGGTGACCCACTGCGATTTCGGATTGTTTTTTTATTGTTATACAACCCGGACGACGTGTAAAAGGGCGTACAAGGTCTTTATTGCTATGGGTGCAGTCCTGATTAAAAACAGTAAGATATGTAGACGTGCGCGCCGAAATTTAGCGTCGTCGGCGTCTACACCAAAAATTGCCGCTCGTGCAGTGCAACAGAAGCATACGACGCGCCGCAATCGGCGCTGCAAAATAGGTACAGTCGGCGCTCACGTCTACTAGCCATTCTTATATATAAATTAGAATATTTGTAGAAGTCAGCGACCTCCGTGGGCCTAGCCCTTGCATACGCCCCTTGTACAGAACATGCTTCTATATCTCGATCGGCTCAGACCACATATCAGTAAAGTCACCTGTAATATGAATTGTTACAATAAATCAATTGTTTATCAAATATGGTCAGGCGTATTTAAGACACTGCATTCACAATTCCTTCAAACAATACGATTACTTTCTAAGAAAATATTTAAATGTCTCAATAAATGATATAAAAATGCGGTTATGACTATAGTCTTTGATTATTTGACTCACATTACAGGTGATATGAATGGACCAAATCCGATATGGGTCCCACGATTGTATGCGTACGGCGCTACGCCGATTTGGCGGTGACGCCGACCAGACAAAGTCTTAATTTGAATTGAGCAGTGTTCAGATGCGTGGACGAACAATTGACTACAACCCTGTGGTAATACTTAACCCCTTACTAATAAATATACCGATGTAGCATCACTTACCTCTATCACCATTGATTATTAAATACTAAATAGACGTGTAGTCTACGAAAAAATCGTGCTTCGGAATTGTGGCTTTCCATGCCTAAAGGGTCCTTTCCTTATATGCTCCATGTGTCTATGGACACTCCTCTGATGGAAAGCCACATTTGATAGCGAATGCAAATGCAACTATATGCATCCGTACAATATAACTACATATCATGGTAGCTCGGGTTGTCAAAAGTTGACATTTGAAAATTATGTTAAGTACTACTAAATAAAATGGCCCCGAATCTTCTTCGGCAGTCAAACTCGGGGTCGGGGCACGATTTTTTTCTTATACTTTTCACATCTTATACAAGCAATCAATCTTTTCCTATCGGTAATAATATTATTCTTCCATTTCTACTATCGGAGTAAAAATGAAATCTCGAAAGCCAATGTTTTATTTTTAAATTTTTGGTATTAGTCCCATAATAAAAGTAGTACAGTACATATTCACATTCACTATAACCACATTAGAATATTTAAGACGTCAGTATAAATTTAATCTTTTGATTAAATGACTTGCCATGGTACAAAAAATTTAATACATTGCAATTATTACGGTGACTCGTACCAATGACTTATTCGGAACTTATGTACGAAATATCATTTGATATTTACTAGCCGCTTTTCGGTGAAGGAAAACATCGTGAGGAAACCGGACTAATCCCAATAAGGTCTAGTTTACCCTCTGGGTTGGAAGGTCAGATGGCAGTCGCTTTCGTAAAAACTAGTGCCTACGCCAATTCTCGGGATTCGTTGCCAAGCGGACCCCAGGATCCCATGAGCCGTGGCAAAAGCCGGGACAACGCGAGGAAGATGCATGCAATTATTACGGTGGTTTACTGAGTTTATGAGAATTAGAAAAAATCCTGCCTAAAAGTGAAAAAAAAACCAAGTTACATGCGGCCGCCCCCAGTTCTGAGGTCTAGCCATAGTAATTGCTGCGCACCGCTACGGAACGGACGCCTGTTTGCGCATGCGCCACCTAGCGGTCATATATGTCGTAATAGACGCGTTTTGTTAGAGAGTGAATCTTCCCCAGGTAGCATTTATACGTCATTATGACGTCCGTTACGTCATTATGACGTATAAATGACGTCATTATGGCGTCATTATATCGTCGCTGACGTCACTTTGTTACCTAGGTCTGTACCTAGTACTATTATTTATTCTGTGCCTGAGCGCTAACCTACATTCTCGGCTCCACCAAAGTGCAGTGGTGTAGCGTGAACTAATCTAGCCGCAGGCGAAATCGCATCTGCGAGGCCCTTTTCTTTCACTGTGCCCAAAGGGGCCTCGCGCGAGGCCCTCTTGAGGCGCGAGGCCGTGAGCGACGGCCCACTTCGTCCACGCCTTGCTACGCCACTGCCAAAGTGAATGTTTCTTGAAACGTAAGCTCAGTTGCGCCCCGCCAAGTTTCCTAAATTGAAATATTCCTTCTCATTTCCAGATTTTCCTTCAATATAGATAGGGTAGTGATGCTACAAAAACCCTATTCTCATTCGACGGGACATCAAGTAACATTTTGAGCGAACATTTTAATTAATAAACCTGTGTCCCTAGTGAAAAAGGGTCACAAGGTACAATTCTCGCGCGGCTTAGACGTAAAAGGGCATGTTACGTGGACCACACCCTTTCCCAGGTAGCATTTATACGTCATAATGACATCGACATCATTATTACGTCATTATGACGTCGCTAACGTCACTTTGCTACTTGGGTTTACCCTGCGCTGCCCGAGACACCCTTATTCACTAGGACCACAATTTTTTGGTGGCTTTCTACTTTGCAAAATTGCATATTTCTTAACGTTTCTAGATTATTTCGTTTGTTTTATAGATTTCAATTTCTCATTTGTCTTTAGTATTTAAATGTTATTAATTAATATTTCTATAAGTATGTAATAATGAGTTCATGACTTTATACAAAATAATACACCTCTTGAACTTTAGTCACTAAGCTTTATAATTTTATTTGGGATAAGTCTATTATATTAAAATATGTACAAGATACGTAGAGTATAGTAAACCTTTTAATATTTACTTCAATTCCTTGTAATAGTCGAGAAATTTTAAAATATGCGTCCTTGCAAATATGAGTGTGTTATAAAAAGAGCTTGTTCTTTGACCTTTTTCTATCAAAAACGAGAGATTGAGAAAATTTAATGTCGAAATATCTAACTGCCATCAATACGTAATATGTTCATACCCAAACTCTGTAGAGTATAAATAACATTTTTTAAGAAAATATATACCGCGCAGGGCCGGATCTAGGGTAGAGCAAGTGGAGCGGCCGCTCTAGGCGCCGGATGGCAAGGGGGGCGCCAAAATGGCAAATGAGAAAAAAAAATAAGTTTTAAAAGACGCGAGTGTGACGCGGGCCCATAATACGGTTCGTTTTGCTTTTGGGTAAAAAGCTTCAACGAAGGGCGCCAAAACCCGATTTCGCTCTACCCATCAAGGACTCGGGCCGGCACTGATACCGCGAAATAGTAGTAACCTGTCTTCTTTAATATATTAGTAATTTTTAAAGATTTTAGGGTACCTACGAGTACTAGTTAACTACGAGTATATATTACATATATAATTTTTTTTTCGTTTTTATAGTCAGGTAGGTACTATGTAGGTAGTAGGGGAAATATATATGTCGATTTGCATTTGATTAATAGTCTTGTAACATTTCGGCAAGTTTTATTTTTTATCTGTGGCTTGCTTTGATTACTCATCGATAACAGTTATGTCGATATTTTATTTTGTCAATCTTGTTTTTGATAGAAAAAAGCTACCTAGGTCTACTAAGAATATTATGTTCAGTCAAAAAGCTACTGATATTCAGTCAAAGGAGCCGCGGCTGATAGAATATAAACGTGTGTCCGACGAGGGGCGTACTTGAAAAGAATTACATAAAAAAAAATCTTCATAAAAATCGTAAAACTTACATACGTAAAAAATTATCCTATACTACAAACGAACAGAAATCAGAGCGTAGCGGGTGTAGCTGATAATTAAATAGTCAATTCCGCTCGCTTACACGCACATGCACACACATTAATAGACTTTCCTTCGAGATATGACTTAATACAGTGATAACAATGAGTAAAAGAACAAAAACACAATAAACAATACTAATTGTAAAAAAAAAACATAACGTCACATCATATTTACATCGTATCCATACGTGTGAGTTTCCCCACTGCTCCGCACCTGGTATAATATTGTTTCTACATAGATTTAGTTGGCATATGCAAATAACCAGTGCGGCAATAATAACTGATCAAAACCGCGCCCTACGTGTATCCAATAAAAATCTATTTTTTTTTATAATGAATTCGCCTCTTATATATTAGGTAACGTCACCAAAATTAGAAATTGCAACATAAAAGTAAACAAACACTGCTATTTTTGTTGCGCAAATATAACAGAAAAATATAAATATTACAATGATTTTGTGTAACAAAACATATAGAATATCACAAAAGCAGCAGTGTGTTTTACGTTACAAGTGATAATTTTGGTGTTAACCTTATTAACTTTAATATAAATATCAGAAGCTAGTCCTTTAGCTCACCGTGGAGCCATCAGTAAAATTCCCATGATACTATTCAACATGGCTCTTTATACCTATGCGAGTCATAAAATGACACTAACCAGAGAGCGAAGACCCATAATATTATAGTGCTACAGTCAAAGAAATCTGCCGTGAAATCTCACTAGATGGCGTGCCCCATTGATTTTTTTAAACAAGTTAGAATACAATCAATATTTTAGTTTTTTCTTACAGTCTGCTCACGCTTATTACTACCAATAGGTATCTGAGTGTGTAACTAAGTTCTAGATTCAAAATAATATAAAAGTACTTGTGAAAAAAAAAATAGTTTTGTATATTATAAATTTCTAATAGCACTTCTTTTAATAACATTAAAAGTTACGCAAGGGTTTAACATCATTTATTCTTCTTCGGTTTGCTGGTAATAAAAGACTGCTAAAGAAATATATGTGTAAACGTTCACATAGGGTCGCCATGTGAGACTTCACGTCACTCCGCAACTAAAGCAGAACTCTCCGCCCTCTCTAACGCTAACGCTCGTGACTTAGCCTATTATACCTAATCACATAGATTTAGAACATTTGTTGTGTGGTGATAGGGGCACGGGCTGCATTGCGCCTCAGTCCATGAAACAAGAAGTTGGCAGCGGCCTTTATGGGAGCGACGAGCGGCGCGCGCGCGGGTGGATCCCATTGTCAGACGTTGCCCGGGGCCGGAAAACGGGGCGGCGGGAGGGGCGGAGGTGGGCGGCCCGCGTCGCCCGCACCCGATGATTGCTCTGATACTGAAAGTTTGAGAAATATTTTCGATTAATTAATACCCTAAAATGGGTTAGCTTCAATGGGACTTGTTCTGTTTGAGTAAAATTTTAGAACACGTAACTCCTAAAATGCAATAAAGGAATTTGATTTCTGTGCCACTTCGTACCTCATCAATAGGCTTGATGACAAATTTTTATATTAGCAATACAGAAGTCAGAAATGATAGTTAAAGTCCGACAGTCGTACTTCATTTGCGAAACGCTCCTAACAAAACCATAAGTGAACGTGACGTCAAGGTCACTGAGATCATCGAATGTATGGAAAATAAGTAAAATTGCGATTTTGTCGGTGAAATATTGCGTTTATCGAATCGAATGGTATCTTTATTTTATTTCTTTTTAGAAGTTAAAAAAAAAAACTAATTTTTAAAACTTTTAGATCATGTATTTTTTTATCATTTCCATATACTATTTTAATATCCACATTATTGTGATAAATTAGGAAATGACCAGTCTATTTTACTAGATTTTGTTATAAAATTCATCATCCCTATTATCATATTGACATACGATATGAAAGTTGCTAGGTATCTCTTATTATTGTCATTGTTTTCAATGGCACATAAATCTAATTACTTGACCGTATTAGTAGGGTTAGTTGTCGAACGTTGAACAATCGTACACAATGAAATTAAAATTTAATGATTTTTAAATTTCGTTCACTCTGGTGCAGTTTTTTTATTTTATTTTTAAAAACACCCCTAGTCTCACAATGAAACATTTATATGCAGTATACAATGAAACAGGTCGTTCCACGTCCACAATCGATCTTTCTTTTTTTGGCATCGGAATCTATATTACATCTGTATTCTTTATTATGGAAATGAAGACAAATGAGTATGAGTACTGATGTGCTGTCTGAAAGTTCGGAAAGTTTCGGAAAGTTTAGGAAACTTCTCATAGTTTCGTATGGGGATCGAAATTTCCCATTTTTTAAATGAAAGTTTTCTTTGTTTCCTGTGCTATTTTCCTGAAATTTCCGAGAACTTATTCAAATTTTTCGAAACTTTTCGCAACTTGCACATTTGTAAGTATCAGTGCTTAGTGCTACGCGACAATCGGAGTCGTGATGAAAATACGTCATAATGAAGTATGCATATATAATATAATATGCTATTAAAAATTTGAGAAAGCGTTCCATTCATACAAGATTTGAAGTTCGGTTTTCGACTGTTTCTTCATTTAAATTGCAACCTATAAAATAATGAATGATAAAATGATATTAGCAGAAGCCAGTTCAGCTTTTACTGATTTATTTTGGCGGTTAATATATAAAATTAATGAACTTTCTTTTCTATTTCTAAAAATTATTGACATAAGTTGGTTTTAAAGAAGGATCAGTAGAATCAGTCCTTTCTAAATACACTTTTAGTGAGTTCAAGCCTCCTCGGCCCTCAATTGTACCTTTCATTCTGGTTAGGAAAAAATGCATAAAGCGTAAGGGTCCATTCATTCCATTCATCTCTTTGCGACACACCTACCGCGGACACCAAAGTTCGCAAATTGCGGGCATCTTTCTCTTTAACGAATTAGTGACAGAGAAAGATGCCCGCAATTTGTAAACTTCGGTGTTCGCGGTAGGCCCTCAGTACTCACGCGAGTCGTGTTTCTCGTCGACGGGCGCCGGCGGTGGCGGCGGCAGCTGCTGCTCCAACGCATTCACGCAGTTCATCATGCTGCCGTACAGCCGGCTGTCGCGGAAACTGTCCCTGTCCGTCCCACATATCGTCAGGTGACAACCAAAACTCAAGTGATTACTACCACAAATTCAGAGCCATGGTGAATCGTATAAAAAAATCAAGGTTGATTTTTAATTTGATTATTTTTATGCATTTAGTGGGTTTCGGTTGCCACCTGACGATGTTATAGTCCAGCAAAAGATACCAAAAATTTCCAGGACTGTGAAACATCAAATTGCAGTGCCCGAAAATTCCGCTTTGAGAGAGCAAAATTTGGAATACAAAACATTCTGATTTCGGTGGCCAAAAGTCCGCAGCAAAATTAGAATTGCGATACATCGTTTGCATTTTTATTTTTTTTGGAAAATTTCCTTGTCCGTCTTACACATTGTAAGCAAAATTTGGGAAACGAAACATTCTAATTTCGGTGGCCAAAAAGTCCGCAGCAAAATTAGAATTGCGGTAAAGAACCAAGTAGGTATTATTTTAAACTGTCACTGACCGGCCAATACATCATATGCCAGAAAAAATTGACACAAGCTCAGTCAGTTTCGCAAAATGTTCAACCTTACAAAAACTAAACAGAACATATGCGTTAGGGAGCGACTGCATGACTTTGTTTTGAATAACTTTCAGCTGTCAAACATCAATATTATTAATATTATTACAGTGGGACTTATGTACAAAGTATTGCGATATAGATAAAATAATACATTCCGGTTTCACAGAAGTTATGTGATCACATAGTGCAACGCGTGCCTATGGATGGAGTATGATATCAACTGACATTACATTTATGTTATTTGGAGTATGATGGAGTCCGTTTTTAACAACTTTGTATCAAGTAGAATTGATTTGATATAAAAGGCTCACTTGTATGGTTAATTAATTACTTATCATAAAAGTATTATAACTATAAAGGATCAGACTAAAAGCGTAATTCCATTTCTAACTGTAGACAGTGTCCCCACTTTTCTTCGTGATCCTAATTTAACCGTAATGGTGTAAGGAAAAAGCTTATCTTAATATGACACGAGAAGGGGCGCCATCTCTCGGTGCCACTTGCAATATTCTCATGCACGCTTACAATTGAACCGTCTTATGGTTCAATCAAAATTATTTTTTATAATAAATCTTTAGAAAATGTATATCAAAGTAGTTACTAACGGGTTCCATCATACAACAGTGCAATGTAGTGTCTAGAAAAAAGGTTTTAAAGTGAAGTTGAAACTGTGCCACACTCACCTCCCGTTGGAGTTTCTAAAGAGCGCCAAAATTTCTTCGAACGTCTTATTTTTCGTCTCAGGAACTTTTTTATACGTAAATATCCAAAAAATTGCAAGGAATACACTAAAAGGCAGGAATGTATAGTTTTCCAGTAGCGCCTGAAAAATAGAAAAAATAACATGTTAATGTCAAGTATAAAAACTTTACAGTCAATTATAACAATACAAGAAAGTCTAAACTTAAACAGCCCGAAGACTATAAGAAATGAACTGAATGGGGTGTGCAATTCCTATTTAGTGATCACTAACCTTCATGCTAGGGAAACCGATGCCGACGACAAAGTTGGCCATCCAATTGACCAGCACAGCGATGGCCATGGCGCTAGGCCGCGGCCCCTGCGAGAACAGCTCCGCCGTGATCAGCCACGGTATCGAGCCTGGGCCCACGGCGAAGAACACCACGAAACTCAGCGTGGAGACCACGGACAGGTAACTCATCCAGTCAATCATTTCCTGTACATAACCAAAGAACTCCTATCAGTGCGTAGAATCGTATTCTTTCCTGCACCGATCGGCTGATCAAGATACACATCACGCACGATGTTTATGTGCATTTATAATCCAGGTTGTTACGGGGGATGGGAGGAATAGGTGGTAAAATTTATGTAAATCCTCAGATCATTTACGTTTTATTTAAGTCGACTTTGCTGGTCCGGATCCTTCAGGGAACAATTCTCAACAAGAAACTCCTGCCCCTTTAAACTTTTTTCAGTCCGTCTTAGCTAACTCTGCACCAACTTTTTACGTGATAAAGTGTGGAGGTACCATTATAGACGTGATATTTTTATGCCAATTACACGATTACAGTGACCCTCCTCACTCTATCACAACAAAGTATGTGCAGAGTTAGCTTGGTCGGACTCTATTCATACTTACAGAAACCACAACAGTTATGACGCAAATTTTAAAATTACTTCGAAGGAATTGCTACAAAAACGTTACAAAGACATTCAAACTAAGTTCGTAAATAAGGATTGGGTTAGGGATGGCACTGTAAAGTCCGGAGCAGTTTATTCAGTGGCGAAAATAATGTTCTCACTTTAATAGTAGAGAAAGCGAGGTAAACCTTCGGTCACTGAATAAAATTTGTCAAAAACTATCAAATGGTAATCCTTATTATGTGGGTAAAGATTTTTTAAACTTGGGAATTTAAAAAGAATCTACTATTTTCTTTCGGAAGTTAAAAAGTGACCCCTTTTGATAGGGTCCCTTTTTAACTTGTGAAAGACGTTACCCTTAAGTACGCACAAATCTCCAAAAAAAATTTTGATGGACACAGTGATTTCATTGCTAAGTTCTGAAAATATGTGGGTTTTTTTTACTTTAATTCCAAAACAGTCGTAATCTTTTATTCTTCTATTTAGAATCGAGGGGTTCTTTTTTTATTCTAATAAAATGAAATGTAACAAGCATTCGAAAGGAAAATGGGTATCTTTAAAAATTTCCCAATGAAGTCTCAAAAATCTTAATAATCAAGATTACTATCAGACAGCAAACGACATTTAAGGACAGGGACACCATAACAACCCTGGTTATATAACAGTGAAGTAACGCCATCGCTTGCTATATGTGAAGGTGGTATCTGCTTGTAAGCAGTGTTAGTGTCTTTAAGTATCTGCCGGCAATCTTGAATGCTGAGCTGTGGAAGGTGCAATAAGAACGTAGTGTGTTTTTGCTGAAGTAATTTTTAGGACAAGATCGAAAAACGAAAAGCTGAAGATGATAAAATTACTGAATCCGACTGAAGCGGAATTGATCCGACATCCAATATTGAACCTAAATTAACTTTACAACTTAGAATCAACTAGATCTAAGTTTGCTCTGAAAATTATCTCGGCTCTTATTAAATTGTTCATACAGATACAGAGTGTTCAATAAATACAAGCTTAGGAAAACTAGTCTGTTTAGAGTTAGCATGTTGTGACTCGACTCTAAGAAAACATGAAATTATGTGTCCGATCTTGTCCAACAACAAACCTACGTACTTATCCTCAGCATTCACGATCAAACTTTACGCGTGCTAGAGCGTCCAATTTCTTTTTCAATCGTTGTGGCGTGTGGTGCAGTGTGTGATGTTTATTTGATCAATTTTCCTTTCCTACCGAGACGCCTGCTCCGGTGCTAGGAAAGTCGCAGATTGGGGGGGCTGGCGAAGCGTAAGCAAATAAAGGTGAGAAAATAAGAAAATGGGGCGTGCATGCGGTGACTGGTCAAAAGCGTGTACTCCTTTGTACGTTTATCGCCATTTTTGAGTGCGACTGCCTCAATTATGAGCCGTTTTTGACGATTGGTCGGAGATTTATCCAGTTTTTTTGGGAGAAGTCCTGTAATTGTACCAAAGCGCCGTCGCGCGTCAAAATTATATCATCATTGTCTCTGAATTTAAGAGAAGTTATCCGAGAAAGTGATAAGGAACAAACAGTCAAATAATAAACGTTGATGTTCCAAGTGAAGGGCCTTTTAATACTTACATATGTGGTCAATAACATTTCTGTTCTCATCAATAGTTACTTATATCATTTTTTTAAGCACAGCGATTTTCATAATAGATTGTTGTCTTGAATAACTGGATATACACACTTTTGACGCACTTTTTCTCAGATCATTATGAATAATCTAACAAGCCCTTATTCTTTATGTTTCGTTTTTATACCTCGTTCAATTACGTCTCCTTATTTGACTTCCATCTCTTCAACAGGTTTTATCCCTGAGGTTTTAAGAGCTTGTTTGATTAGTTATTTTAGAACTCCAAAAGTCAAGAGTCTACCGGCAATACAGGCTAATCTGATGACGAGTTGATACATCCCTTTAATCACCAGAATACCCTGAAACCACCAGCAGTTAAGTATACGACAATCAGACATGGTACTGATGGAGATGATTTGAAGCGACATTGAAGCGTGCTGAAGCTTTAGATTACTGATGCATTGAGGGGTCTAGCGTTCCTTTGCAGTTTGATGTTTAATAGTTATTTGAGAAACAATAGAGCAAAGTTGTTTTTGCTGCGAGTGCTAATTTTGAGTAGTAAGTTGAAAAGGATTCCATATGGAACTCAATTTCTAATATTAGAAAATCTAGTAAAGCGAGTGACCTAACTATTGCATGATCTGTCAATCAGTCAAAAACAGACAACGGAACGCTAGCAAAACAATTTTTTTTTTAATCCAGTGCTTTTAGTCGAGGTATATAGTCAGTCGCTAATGAGTTTTAAGCACCGTACTATAAAATTTAGGGATAGGTAGATAAATATAGTTGTAACATTATTTTGTGGTTAAATAACTACTGCTCAGAGACTGACTAGTGATATTTAAGTCTACTAATTTAAACTAAAACGACTTCTATACTTAATCTAGCTTAAATTATTTAAAATAAGGAGTAGTCATGCTACAGCTCTGTCACTTAACTCAGAAGGTTAGTTAAATAGTTGCGCGGTGGTTTCCAAGTATGGCGTACTTAGTCTGGGATTTTAACGGAGGTCAATGTGGGGAAGACCGGCACGTACAATTTAATGTAGGGAAGACCGTCATAAAGCAACTCTTGTACCTGTGACGTTTTCAACCTAAAGGTATACCACATTGTCGCTTGTTGATAAGGTTGATTTCTAATTGAAGCTATATGGAAATAGCGCCTTACTGACAAGCGACAATAAGTACCCTTTTGGTTGAAAATGGCACATTTGTAAATGCACGTTCAGACACAGTCACGCAGCGTACTACGTAGGCGAACAAAACGCGAACGCGATACGGCGCGCGGTGAATCAATCCTTTGGTACCTATAGAAGTGTCCTACGTGGGCGATCTCGTCGCGACCGGCCGCGCCGCTTCGCATTCGCGAGTTGTTCGCTTACGTAAGACGCAGCGTCAGAAAGGAAGAGTTTCACTCCTTCTGCTCTACCGATCTTCTGTAAGTGGAATATGTACCTTAGTTTAAGTATTATTTACTTCGAATATGTTCTACAAAGACCTCCAATAAGTAGTTAACTATCTAAGATAAGTGATAGACCTGTAGTATCGGTATTTTGTAATGATTTCGCTATATACAATATTATTTTAATTAACACATTTATGACTCTCAACCTCTATTGGCCAGAAAGTCAAACCCCATAGAATAGAAGACGACCAAATAGCAGGAACACTATTTTGAAATATGTTTTCTTTTTATTGTATTGAACATTTTTGTTAAAATTTACTTTTGATATGTCCTAAAATACGAACGATTCACATAAAATGTAATGTATTCAAAATATAATATTAAAACGCGTGTAACGAAGTAAATATATGTTCACAGGGTTTTCTTGAAATTACCCAACTAACGTCCGTTTATATATCAGGTATAAAACTTAAATTTATTTAACTTGAATTGAATGCATATTATGCAGCAAACGAAAATAAACTTATATTCAAAAGGATTCAAATACTCCAGTAAATTGGCTACATCCAACTAGGTAACCTAGTTATACTCTAAAACTTTTCTCATTTCGTTGACTCCAAAGGATGATGGTTCATCTTATTTAAAACTTATCTGCAAGTTGTACCTACTGTTTTTAAATTACTAGTTTAAGTCAATGGTTAATATTTACTACCGAGTACCGATCGCTCTTTTTCAGAGTGATAAACATCTTTAGGATAAAATCAATGTAACATTTGATGATATTTTTTAGCTCTTAATTAATAGTATAATGTCATTTACGCGGAGAACCCTTGTGATATTGTATACTTATGTAAAAATACTATTCCATAAATAAGTCGTAAATTTGAATAAAATTTGATTAAAATTTCGCTTTGTTATTCTTCCAATTAGTCTGAAGGATGACTCAAGTTAGAGCGGCCCGGATCCGGACTGAGGCATTCGACGCTTCGTTTTATATAGAAAGCATTACATGATTACCGGTCACCTACCATAGAAAAAGAAGTGGACCGGGACCAGTCGAGCGTGAGTCATCCTTAACCCGACGGCCACGGATCGCACGCTCCGATCGTGCACGCTAACACATGTCGTGGCAATTTCTCCTTCCTTTGTATTTGTGGCTTTCCATCAGGAAAGGGTCCTTGTACATACATACACCTTATCCTTCAAGTACGATAACGATCATTTTATCTGAAATTCTAACAGAAATTTTGATAGAATGGTCTTGGTGCTTCATGTTTCATGTGTAATAAGGATCATTTTATCAAAATGTATGTTGGAAATGGCAAGCCACATGTATTTTTGGCATAGTCTGTTCTCTCCTGTGTTTGTATTTACGAGTAACATTTAAAAAAAGAATAAAAGTAGAAATCATCATCCCCTAACGGCTACAAGACGATGATTTCTATTCAGTCGGTTTTAACCACATGCACGCTCGGAGCGTTTCGTGGCCGAGATGTTAGGACGGATTTCCCTACCGCGTCGAAACCTTAATGAACACACCTTTATTAAAAATGAAATTGTAATGAAGATTGAAAAGATGAACATGCCGCCGAGCCCGTACAGGTGAAGGGTCCTGGAAGCAAAACAGTTATAGGGTCAATTATATAATAGTCACCGGGGTATGGGCGGCATTCCACCAGTGTGCGGCACAAGCCAATTTACACTATATATGGTTGTGCCGCTCACTGGTGGTATCCCGCCTTAGGAAAGCACTTGTTTTCCCTTATATTATCTTGTTCCTCTTGCCGAAAGTAAAATAAACTGTTTATTACACTACTCTTTCTCTTGCACATCAATGTAAATATAAGAGATTTTGACAGCACACGCAGAGCCAGTGTTATTTATACGTCATAATTACATAAAAGTTTGACGTTTAAAATGACACCTGCACCACAGAATAAGTAATAGTATTATCATACAGAACGGCCACGCACCGCCCCGCCCCGACTCGAATTACCTCGCCCCGCGACAGCAGATTGACGGCCGTTCGCCGGCCGCTCAGTACTGCTTTTAAGCAAGTTACACTATGACGCATGACGCGTGTACAGACGTGCCGTTCACACATAGAAACGCAAGTGATTTTTGATGTATAACGTGTCCGCCCTGTGCCTGCACTGCGTGTGCTGGTAAAATCTCTGCAGATTTTTCTTGGTTAGACTCTATCTCTTAATGTAAAGTTGTAACAATCAGGAGCCACACACTCACTGGTGGTAAGAACCTAGAATTTACGGATCGTGATAGTATTCGCAGGGTTGCGACTCACCTTTGTCGATGGTTAACACATTCACCGCTGAGCTACGGTTGTAGCGCTACGTCGTAGCCGATAACATGGGTTTCCCGGTATGCAGCAGAAATGGTTCGTAGAGGCAAAACGACAACATGTCGTGATTAGCGCGGAATTGGTTAATCTTTACTTCTTTACCTCCGTCCAGTGCGATCCATAAGTGGCAGTGATACGAGGGTCATGCCGACCATGATGGCGCCGATGCCCATGGTGGCGAACTTGGCCGCCTCCTCCGTGAGTCCCGAGGATGTGAACAGTGACGTTGAGTAATAAAACACCTGGGAAAAAAGTTCGGTTATAGGCAAATTTTGAAGTCAAAACTTCTTTAGCGGCGCTGTGCACCTTTTGTGATGGGGAAAAAATGTTAAATTCGCGACAGATTTCGAGTCACGTGACCGACAGATTGAAAATTGGTAAGACGGACACGTGTCCTGATCGAAATTATGGATGGAAGTTGATTTTTCTAAGAGATAAACTTTTTAATGTTAAATAATTGTAATAGTTCTGAAGTATTAAATTATTAATGTAATAAAAATTGTTATGTTTGTGGATAGCGCTATAAATGTTGTATTGTTGAAGTGATTGATATTTTGGAATGGTTAGGGAATAATTTTGCACGAATTGCTTTAATTATCAGTATAAAAGTACCATCATTTATGTGGTAAAATACAACATTCAAGTTTTTACTTCTGCCGGCACTGCCGGAGTGCAACCCGTTGTTTTTTTATTTTATTCGCGTATTTTTTTGTCAGATTTCGATGAAATTTGGTGGATAGATAGTGTTTCCTATTCTGTACAATATAAACGTAATTTCACCGTATACGTTCTAAAAATTCTTCAAATGCGTTACGAAAATGTATAGGTAAGGTCAAAGCGGCGTCAATTCAAGTCAATAGTACCTACACAATTGATATAGTTTGTCAAAGGACTGTCTCATTTCAAACATAGACATCAGAGACAATCATACTATCTTCGTCTTACACTAGTACTAGCACGCAAAACAAAAGGATACATTAGGTACTCACTATAGTTTTTTTGGTTCTATTTACTGCCAATTTGGTTTGACCAAAGATAGATATAACTCCGTAATAGATGGATACAGTCTAAGGAAAAAACGTGCCTCGGAAATAACGAAAATTTGATTCTCGATCAGATGGCGCCACTAGTTTTGGCCTACATTCGTATAGAGGGCGTTGACTGTTTCGTTTGTTATTTATAATTTTAACGCATACCAGTGAAAGAACATGGGTCAAAATCATATAAAAATAATTAATGCAAATAAAAAAATCATTTATCGATATTTAAATACATTTTATCGTATTTTTATAAATATTTATTTTTTGTTTCAAAGTGTGTCGACAGATGGCAGTGAATTTACTGGGGTTACAAAATTTACTATGACAGTACCGCTCTAGTATAAGTTACTCTATGGTTTGACAAACAAAAACGTCAAACGATGTGTACAATAGTACCATTGTTCTGAGAATGACTTCATTACTTTCACTTTGTTTCTGTTACTACGTTATACGTCTTAGAAACAATTTTATAGGTACATATATTTCTCTAGATTACTATTTGCTACACTATCGCATTGGGAAACTGTTATGATAGCTGTACCGTTACAAATAAAATAAATAAAAACCGGCAGTGCGAGTCGGACTCGCGCACCGAGGGTTCCGCACTTTTTAGTATTTGTTGTTATAGCGGCAACAGAAATACATCATCTGTGAAAATTTCAACTGTCTAGCTATCACGGTTCTTAAGATACAGCATGGTGACAGACAGACAGATGGACAGACGAACAGCGGAGTCTTAGTAATGGGGTCTCGTTTTTACCCTTTGGGTACGGAACCCTAAAAACTATGTATAGGCATTTTATTGGCACGTACCGCGTTGATACCGCTCAGCTGCTGTGACAGCTGCATCACCACGCCAATGAGCAGGGGCGCCCGAAGAGTTGGAGAACACAGCAGCTCCCGCATGGAGATGGAAGCCTCCGCCTGCTGCGCCCGCTCTTCCGCCCTCATTTCTTCGATGTCTTCTTCTACCTAAATATACGTCAAAAGGGTGTGATATGACTTAAATTATAATTAGAAATGTTTTAAGAAGCATTCTTAAAGCATTTTTAATTCTAGACAGAATAATCTAAATCTTCCTGCCTCGCACGGCTATACTGTGGAATGTATGTGTTACCTGCGGGTGCGGTATTTCCGGACCGTTTCGACCTTCAAATATTCAAGAAAAGAGTGTACTCCCATCTTAAATGCAGTCAATTCGTCATACGGCATTTACAAAATCATCAGATCGTTTAACGGGTCGATTTGTACCAAAGAAATTATTGACCCAAAAATATCCAAAGAGCGTACCTGATTGCTAGCCCGCAACCGCCTCAGGGCGCGGCGGGCTTCCTCCTCCCACTGCCTCGTGATGAGCAGGTATCTCGGTGACTCGGGGCACGCCGGCAGCAGCAGCAGTTGTAAGATGGCTGGGCAGATTGCCAGACCTGAAGAACGTACGGCTTAAACTCTGGCAATCGTAAAAATTCGAAGAAAGAAGATCGTAGTAGTATTATAGCTCGTTCACGTTAAGAATGCAGTAAAATCCTCATTATCCGCCGGCCTAATAGCCATGCTCTTAACCAATCTCATTTCTAATAAGAAATAATGCCTTCAAATGGTCGTTATGAACTTGACTTTCTAATTAGGAACGATTTTATTGGCGGCGTGGCTGGGCCGAAGGACAAATGATGATTTTACTTCATTCTTAACGCGGACGAACTACAGGACTCCACTCTGACATTGGAGACCTTTTACATCTCTAAATTTAATGTATTATTATATATAGACTATACATTACAAAAGTAAGGCCGCGAAGCAGAAAAAAAGAGAGCAAATACCCGGAAATAAATCAGACATTACATAATATATGCTAATGACCTCCCTCGGTCAGACCAGACTCCACCACATTTAAAACAGTGGTATTTTTACTAACTTTATTTTACATTCATCTTGCCACAGACACGTTTAAGTCAGTATCTAGTGGAATTTTTTCGAACGGCAAACGTAAATTGGCAACTGTAGACCAGAATAAATTATTCGATTGACGCTGTCGTCGATGTGGGTTCGGATTAGATCAAAGTGTATTCTGATTTTAGAATAGAATAGAATACATTAACGTCAGATGAGGTAGGTTACATATTAAGAGTGTATAAAAGGAGCGGACGAAAAAAGGAACCCCACTCAGCGTAATGCCACGGCTAGCCGCAGCGTAATGACACGGCTGGCCGCAGCGCTGATTTTCGGTTTATTTTAAATAGTACATTGCGGTAAACAAGAATTGACGAACGAGTGTGAATTAATTAACACGAGTACGTAATTCCTGTACCGCCCGTGGCACACACAATGTTTTTAATTACACTTGTGAGGAAAGAAGAGGGAAAAACATAAAACTTCTGCCTAATTTCGGACGTACATGGTACATGAAATTCCCAGGGCGAAAAGGATTTACGCACCGCATCGTCTAGCAGTTGTGATAGAAATAGTTATTTGTGCAAAAAGAGAGGAAAGTTGGTTTTTCTTGCGAGTGTTTATTTTGAGTCCCGAGAAAGCGAAAGATTCTATAATTGAATCACGAGCGAAGCGATAACTTTGCTCTCGTGTTGCACACATAATTTTTCACCTCAGTAGTGAGAACATATTAAAGGTTAAAATGTATTTCGAGTTACACAGAATAATACAGTAACAAAAAAAATTAATTAAACTATAAAGTGGCAGTTTATGGCCTTCACTTAACTAAAAAGCTACTTTGTTTTACTCCGTGGAGTGAGGAAAGTCGCACTTTCGTCACTCCTTGGAGTGAGGAAAGTGTCCGCCCTGTGGCTAAAGGTTAAACTTACCAAGAAGGATAGGCCAGCCGTCGTCCGTGCCAAGGATCTGCTCAATGCCAAGCACCTGGGATAGCAGCAGGCCGACGGTCACAGCCAGCTGGTTCACGGTGCCAAGGCCACCTCGCAGGTTCAGGGGAGCAATCTCGGATATGTACATTGGCACAAGGGAAGTGTTTAGTCCTGTTGAACAAGGGAACAGTAAAAAGTAACGCAGGGCTATGATGCATTTGTCACCATATCATTAAACATTTAATGCGTGAAATGATTATCTGATAAGTGATTTAATTCGGTATAAAGTCGCGAGGATAAAGTATAAGTGACTAATGATAGCGTGACATGTTTTGAGGTTTCGAAAACTAACTGGTACAGTTGTCAAAAGTAACGGGGGCGATCGTACTGCATAAATGCAAATCGAAAAGTAAAATTGCATTTTCATGCACTGCACTCTTGTGCATTATCTTTTGATTGGCGATGGAGTTAACGATATAGATCTAATCTAACAACTGACATCTTGTTACGCCGCTATATTAAATGTAAAAATGTAGACTACTTATATCAAGTGAGTTGTTAGAAATCTTTAACGTATTGCCTCCATCTTGTATGGGTCCTATAATGATTGCTGATTGAACGTGGTCGTTGTGGGCTAGCATGCAAGTGGCGACTTGGCGAGACAGAAATATTCCGTTGCTTTCACAAAGTATGAATTAAAGAGAGGTTATTCCGATTAATACATATTTAATATTCTCTCCATCAGTTTGTTAATAAAAAACGGCCGGTAAAACAATGCACTAAGCGCAAAACAATTGATAGCTATGTCACTTCGTTCACAGCGGCAGATCAAGGAGCGCCGGCTCGGTACTTGATCCGAGGGACTTGACGGCTAGGGTTGTCAACACCTAGGGTTGCCTCATGTGTTACTTTTATTTAAGAAACTTCAACACAAGAGAAGAAAGTATCAGTGTGAGACCAGGGAACTGACCACAGTTGACTCCGATGATGAACCGCCCGAAGAACAGCATCTCGTAGCAGTGGGAAATCTTGGTGAAGCCCATGAGACTGGCGCCGCTGATGCCCAGGATGTTGTTGAGGAGCAGGCCCCCCTTCCTGTGACAACGGACTTCATGTCAGAACATTCAGCTTTTAGGACATGATTCAGGTTTTCAGACTCTAGTTAGATTATGTCGAAACTTAAATTTGAATAACCCTTATTACAACTGTTGCATACAATATTATTTCAAAAGCTTATGTCAGTTTGTTATATATATTTCAGGATTTTACGTTACTAAAGGTAAATTGTTATAAAAAAAATTGTGCGGCATCGGTTAAGTGGACACAATATCGAGTAAATGCCAAAGATGCTTAGCTTACCGCTATGTAGTATAGCAACTTGACCGTCTCTGAAATGTCTTTCAACAGCGACATACAGTCAGCAGCAGAAGTTGATAAGCGGGCAAAGTGTTCAAAATTATCTTGAGGCAACTTTATTGTTAAGAGAATAAGAGCGTGTCAAGGTAATTTTAGACACCACGCCCGCTTAGCATCTTCTTGTACCTTTCGAAGCGGTTAGGGATCGTGCCGCCCGAGAATCCGCCAAGCATACCGCCGATAGCGAAGATTCTGACCGCCATATGGTAGCCACTTCTAAATGTCTTTCAACAGCGACACCTTCCGAAGCGGTTCGCGATCATGCCGCCCGAGAATCCGCCAATAGCAAAGATAGCTGACCGGGATGTAGTAGGTACACTTGACTGTCTCTGAAATGTCTTTCAACAGTGACACACCTTCCGAAGCGGTTCGCGATCATGCCGCCCGAGAATCCGCCAATAGCAAAGATAGCTGACCGGGATGTAGTATGTATACTTGACCGTCTCTGAAATGTATTTCAACAGTGACATACCTTCCGAAGCGGTTCGCGATCATGCCGCCCGAGAATCCGCCAAGCATGCCGCCGATAGCGAAAATGCTGACCGCGATGGAGTAAAGCCGCTTGACCGTCTCCTCCGTGATGTCTCTCCCGTAGCGATCTTTGTAAACGTCTTTCATGAAGTTTTCGATATTCTGAAAGAAAGTGAATGCTAATAAAAAGACAGTGAGACTCGGAAACGTTGCTTAAATACACTATCATATGAATGTTTCGGACCACACAACATTCACACGAGATCTACATCTTCTTTTCTTGCGCGAAAAATAGACGATCGCTAGATTTGTTAGTCGCTTTCTTCGTCTTCGCAAAAAATACGGTACAGCCTTGACCTTCCATTAATCACTGCGTAGCAATGTAGCAGCCAAATGTATACCGTTGTGAGTAACATTCCGATGGCATTTGCAGCTGCATTACTGTTCCGAGATCACTGATGCAGCGTTTATATATTTTTGTTTGTTTTTTGTTTTTATATTCATCAATTTCCTTCACAAAACGGCTGCCGTGATTATGACATTCAAACCGTCACTCCTTTATCAAGGAAATTGATAGATACAGCGCTCGCGTCAAGGCCGCATAACTAATGTCACTAATGTAGCAACAGTAAGCTGCATTAATGTTGCTACACTAGTGCTTGCTGCATTACTGTCACGATTAAGTCCATAAAGCCGCAGTCTAGACGCTAGCGGCGCGCGGTGCGACAAGCGGCAAATCAAGGCCGTTCATACATTTGGTCCGGTTTGCCGCTCGCCGCACCGCGCGCCGCTTGCGTACAATCCACGGCCTCAGGCAGCCACGTCACATCTCACTTTCTCAAGTCAAATCCCGTGACTTACCCTGCCGGGAGCGTTGATGACGCCAGTGTTGTATCCGAACTGAAGCATGCCAAGCACAGCGGCCAAGATGGCGTAGGAGAGGAAGAAAGTCAAACCCTGAAACAAGACGATTAGTCAAAACTCGTTTATTTTAGGCAAAAAAATACCGTGTTAAAATCGTTGAAGAAAATCGGTTAACAACAAACAGAAACACAAATACAAGTTGCACGCCTTCACACCTATTTTTATTAAGAAATACAAATTAAGAATTCAAATTTATAGAAAACTAGCCGAACGCGAATACAATGTTGTAAGTTTCGGCGCAGCTGAATGGATTGGCAGTTATCTTTACCGAAACCTAACCTTCGGCCACAATAACATAATTTTTATGCTGCTTCTTTCCAAATGATTGGAGCGACATGCACTGAGGCCTCTCGCATTCGTTTGCATTTATGTTAACATGGATGCTGCGCTGCATGCTCCGCTGATCGCTCCGCTAGTCGCTTCGCTCGACAAGTGTTTTTATTTAGCTACTGTAAATATGATTTTGGACGATACATATTGGTTAGTGATTTAACTTCACCAAATGTGTTTGAGACCTTATTGTGTATAATAAAGTGGTACGATTTGACACTAGCGCCTCTAGCGGCGAAATTAAACGCGGTAGCCCTCATTGACATTTAGCCCAAAACTCCATTTCAGACGCTTTCTATAGACACACCTCACACATCGACTGCATTATAAATGCGTCAAAACCGCACGCCAGTTTTTGCAGTCCGCGTGCAGTTGAAAGACAGGCCGTCATTAGAGCCCTAACGGCCCGGCCACGACATCGCGCGGCGGCGGCAGCGCCGAGCGGCGGCCATAGGTTGGAACGAAAGATCCGATCGCTGTGTCTCGCTCCAACCTATGGCCGCCGCGCGATGGCGTGGCCGGGCCGTAAGGCCGCGGACCAGACGTACGCGACCGGCGGCGCGGCGACCGGCAAATAGAATAGAATATAATTATTTTTATTCGTAAGCACAAATGAGACAAATTACATAATATAAAAAAACAGAAAAAGATTAAAGTGCCATGAAATGGCCTCATCTGAGCATGTTGCTGGTGGCTTGATGAGACCATCAAGTGAGAAGAATCACGGACGGTAACACACAAGAAGAAGAAAGACATAAAATAGCATACAGTGAACAAATGTTTAAAGAAGAAAAAGTTACACAGCAAGAAGATACAACAAAACGACTAAATTAAATTAAGATTATTTATATAAATCATAAAGGTCATTCACACATTGCGCTCGACTAAATGTATAAACGGCCTTGATTTTCCGTACTTTGATTGGCCTAAGAGTACGTACACAGACATTTACGGTGCGCACCGTGATGACCAACTGACCATGTGCAGATGAAGACAGATTTATTACATACTTTTCCACGTTTCTCTTTCTCTGTTTCCATGGACTTGTTCGAAGGCTAGAAAAATAAGGAAAAACTATAAGGAACATAAAGACGGAAAATTAAATTATCGAAATAAAATGTAGATGACGCCTTTGACCGATAACCTGTAACCCAGTCACCATAAAACTTTTGGCGCAGTATAGCACCATCTGTTTCAGCTGTCAATATTGCGGCTCTATTTTGCTCTTTTACGTGTCTTGTAACTATGAAAAAACCTACATCTATCCGTGTAATCATTAATTAAGAAGTTTTTTTAAGTTACACTTAATTCTTCTTCTTCTTCCTCGCGTTATCCCGGCATTTTATCACGGCTGATGGGAGCCTGGGATCCGCTTGACAACTAATCCCAAGAATTGACGTAGGCACCAGTTTTTACGAAAGCGACTGCCATCTGACCTCCCAACCCAGAGGGGAAACTAAGCCTTATTGGGATTAGTCCGGTTTCCTCACGATGTTTTCCTTCACCGAAAAGCAACTGGTAAATATCAAATTATATTTCGTACCTACTTAAGTTCCGAAAAACTCATTGGGACGAGCCGGTGTTAGCACCCGCGACCTCCGAATTCAAAGTCGCACGCTCTTACCGCTAGGCCACCAGCGCTTACGCTTACTTAATTAAGACTGCGTAATTATTTTTTGAAAATTTACCTAGCAGCAATGTACTGCAGTATACAGAGTTGGGCAAAAACTATCTATTTAAGTATTTACGAATAACCGGGAAGATAACTAAATCATATTTTATTTGAAATAACTAAATAATCCATCATTTGTTATTTTGAATTTATCTGGATCAGTTTCATTTTTTTATCTAGATAAACTAGTTGGGATATTAAATAAAAGATGAATGTCAGTAGTACAGTCATGTAGAACAAGAAGTGGTCGGGCATGATGAAATGAAAATAACCTATAACAAAAGTAATGAATGTTTTGTACATACTTAAATATATTAAATATAAATATATGGGACATTTTTCTTCTTTAGTAGCTATATAACACACTTATGGAAAGAAACATACACTGCTGACTGACTGTTGTTGACCCGACGTGACATTCACTATAAATGTATTATTTATAAGCTTACTTCAATAACAAACGAGGTAAGTTATCTTCATCTAGATAATTTATCTAAATAAAAAAGTTGTCAACGCACTATTTGTGATTGAATTTATCTTCGAATTACGAGTATTTGAAATGGTTTTATTTGAAATAATTATCTAGATAAGAAATTATCTAAATAACGCCCAACTCTGGCCATATATTATTATATGGCGCAGTCGGTAGGATGACATTATAATATGTGACGCCCCACTGGGACTCCTACGGCTCTTTAGCCGGGCCGTAAGGTACCTTTGTACGTAATGGCGGTTGGCGCGTACATCGCTTAGCACCGCATTAGTTTTGAAGCGTCGTTAATAAGAGCGTAAGCCCCAAGGTACCTTTTCCGTGGAACGCCACATATTATCAGCGTTTGCGGCACACGCTGGTAGTAGCTGACTAAATACAATCACTCAATCAGAGAATCTAGCCAAAATGACAATCGTTAAAGATCACGCCAATCGAAACTCAAATAATCCATGGAAAATAGTCAAATAACTTTTTGTAGACGTTTAAGTAAAAACGGGTACGATATAACGGGCTCTCACCTATGACCACTCGTGCATATAGGGGGTATTACTGCAATGTTCTGCCACCAGAGTGCAGCACTAGCCCGTTTAGTAAACCATAGAGTAACTTACCTATATACATACTGTGCCTTTAACAGTTTTTTGACAAGTTTACAGAGATAATAAAATATGACATTGATGCACAAAGGCGGTTTGTTTACAGAGAACTTAGCGGGAAACGCGAATCCGAAGTTTCGCTATCTGCCTGTTTATCGCTCGAATATGCAAGTGACAGAGATGTTAGATTACGAAATGTCGATATTCTTGTTTTGCGATAGACCCTCAGATTGTGGTAGTGGCGCCCCCTGCGCAGAGTTTAGCGTAATATTCCCATTAATATTCACTATCGCACTCTATCCGTAAAAATACGCCATGCAACGGTTGCATACATACTTGCTACATATGTAATTATTGATACCTGCTAGTATATATTATTGTTCGGCAACTTACAATCTGCTAGTTGCAGAATATTCTCAAACTTTCCGGAATTTCTGAAAGCTTTAATGAGAAAATTCTAATGCATGTTTCCAATTAGAAACTTCCCATTCAGATTAGGGATTAAAACTCAACGTTCGCTTACTCAATGTTAACTTAATGTGTGCGATTTCGGATGAAAGAAGCGCCTGGCGTCCGTTGGCTCGTTGGGTGGATGACGTTCGAAAAATCGCGGGGCACTTTTGGATGGGACTAGCCCAGGACCGGGATAAGTGGTGTACAAGAAGAGAGGCCTGGAACTCAATGTTATTAACTATTGACGACTGTTTCATTTAATATTTGCGACACTCATTGGCGTCTATTTCATTTGTAATAAATATATGAAACTAACTGTAAGAAGGTTTGGCAATAAACCTGCTTAAAAACTTAACATTGCAATTTTTAAAAATTCGCTTTGGCACATTGATAGGTGCGAGAGGAGGGTGGGCTAATTGGCCCTTTTAAAATAGAATAGAATACATTTATTAACGTGACATGATTACATAAGAGAGTGTATAAAAGGAGCGGACGAAAAAAGGAACCCCACTCAGCGTAATGCCACGGCTAGCCGCAGCGTAATGCCACGGCTGGCCGCAGCGTAATGCCACGGCTGGCCGCAGCGTAATGCCACGGCTGGCCGCAGCGTAATGCCACGGCTAGCCGCAGCGTAATGCCATGGCTGGCCGCAGACTAATGCCACGGCTGGCCGCAGCGTAATGCCACGGCTGGCCGCAGCGCTGATTTTCGGTAGGGACCAAGAAGGGCTAGCGATATTTCACCGGATAAGTAATTCTAAGTTGTAAAGCTTTTATTATGGCAGGTAGTCCCACATCTTTGTGTGAAAAAAGTTATCGCCGCAATTTTGTACACATAATTAATGTAGTTGATGTAATTAATGTCATTGTATTTGTTATTTATAAAAAAATATATATCGTTATTTCGGAACGTTCAAAATTCCATACAATATTGTCAGTACCATCGTTATATCTATGTGTTAGTAAATACATTAAAAACAAAACTTACAAAACTTTATGTCATGAAATTTAACCGCATTAGACCCGGTAATGACATTAATTAATTTGATATGATTAAGATCTTCTTATGATACGATGACACGACACATGCATGTCACGTACACCAATAAATACGAGAAATAGCGAAATGCCTTATGAGACGACTCCTGGGGGCCTAGCCAAAATGACAATCGTACAATGACAAGGCCAATCGAAAAGTAAAAATGTTTCGGGTTTCCATACAATGTAAGTTTCGATAAGTTAGTGTAAGGCCTGAGTGGACGCTCGAGTTGGGCGTGCAGCGGGGCGGGGCGTGCGGCGTCCATGTTAAACAAATGCAAACGTATAGGAGCGGCCTTAGTGCGCGCTGCTCAAATCACTTGTGAGCCCTACGCCACGCTGCACGCCCCGCCGAACGCTCCGCTTCGAGCGTCCACTAAGGCCTTACACTTATGGTATAGGTTGCCTGTTAGTGTAAGGCCTGAGTGGACGCCCGAAGCGGAGCGTTCTGCGGGACGTGCAGCGTGGCGTCGGGCTCTCAAGTGATGTGAGCAGCGTGCACTAAGGCCGCTCCTATAAGTTTGCATTTGTTTAACATGCACGCCGCACACCCCGCCCCGCTGCACGCTCAACGAGCGTCCACTTAGGCCTTACACTAATAATACCTAAACTTTATGTGTTTGTTGAAAGTTTTACGACCTATTTTATTCTTCCTTTTCTACGTAGGTATGTACGATATAGTGAACAATCCTTTGCCATCGTATTTTATCGGAAACGTTTATACACGGTGGCTAAAAAATAAGTGCATTCCCGTTGCCATGGTTTTGGGATTATACTGAGCAACTTTTACTATGGGACCAACCTCGGAATCGCGAAAAAAATTTGGCTTTTTCATACATTTTGGCTGGTCCATTTTCTATGGGAGGGTAACATTTTTTTTTCGCGATTTCATGGTTAGCCCCATAGTAAAATTTGCTCAGTATAATCCCAAAACCTCCCTGGCAACGGGAATGCACTTATTTTTTAGTGACCCTGTATTTGTCGTGCTAATTCAGTCAACCTCAGTACTTTTTGTACTGAGACTAACTGAAATAGCATGACAGGTTCGTGCGTTTCCGTCAAAATACGATGGTAAAGAATTATTCACATCTGAATTAGTTTATTTGTAATATTTTGGAGTGTTTGGTTGTGTTTCGACAGGTACCTACCTATGTTAATTAGATCGTACTATGAACGTATTCGCAAAACTCAGTTTTCTTCTGCAGGTGTCCTGCCTGGACCTTAGATCTAGAATAGCTGGATGTTCCAGCAGCCGCAGCTTCCTCTGCGAGTGTTTCTACCTCTGCGAGTATTCTTCCAGCCAGGCCACATACGCAGCACTATCACCACCTGCAATTTCCAGGTGTTCCAGGTCTAAGCACACCTGTTCCAGCAGCCGCAGCTTCCGCCTCTGCGAGTGTTCCTCCAGCCGGTCGACGTACTCGCGCAGCTCCTCGATCTCCTCCTTGACCTGCTGCACGGTGTCCAGCTCTTGCTTGATGGCGACCATGTCACGTTTCACCTGGAAAATGGAGTCCATTAGAAAAGGAAGACGACATTGTGGATGGATCGACATGTCTTGTTTAAGAACATTTTACCAAATAAATATATTTTTACAAAGTTAAGGCCAATTCAAACGTGAGACATTTAACCAATTTTGAATGCTATTTGAAACTGGAATCATATCAGTTAGCTGTCGTTCGCGCTGGAGTCGCAATTAAATATCATTCAAATATCGGTTTCATGTGAGGTGCATGTTCGAATTAGCCTGTTACATACTACACACGGTATGTATATAATAGGGTGGAAAAAAATATGCTCCCTGGAGGGAAAGTGCCTTAAAACCTCAAGTTAGCTTATTTTACTTAAAAAAAAAACATTATTTTTTAATACAGTTGCTCAAAAAGTGCTAATTTACGTTGCTGTTTAGCGTGCGGAAAGTTGGTTTTCGCGAACTAGTGCTTTTTACTTTTCCAATTTTTTTAAATTTATACTTGTTTCAATTCACGACTACTTACCTATTGATGAGTGTTAATATTAGTTTCCTTTAATCGTCGTAATCTACATAAAAACCTACTGTTAATGTAAGAATACGAAAAATATACATATTTCATATTTTATTACTTACCTCTTCATCATTATAACACGTTTATTTTTTAATATTGAATATTGAAAAACGGTTCTTAATAAGTTGTCTGAATGGAACGGAATAGCTATAGAAGGTAGAGGTAGGAATAGCTGCCGAAACGCCTGTCAAAGAAGATGCGTGTTTTCTTAATGCAAGCATGTTTTAAGTTTCCAAAGTTTTTATTCCTTAATTGTTGTTTTTATTATTTTTTCGCAACTGTATTAAAAAACGTCGTTCGATACACGTGCGGAAATGTCATTCTTCACTCGTCCCGAGTCTTGCCACGAGCCGTACTCGGTACTCGTGAGGTAATGACATACTTTCCGCACTAGCATTGAAATGTACTATTATTTTTAAAAATAAATAAAATTGCATTCAAATATTTATTTTAAATAAGCTTGTCTCGCCCGGGCATCGAACGCTTTGGCATGACTCCACGCTCTTGGTGAGCTGCAGCTGCGGTCGCAGAGGGCCACGGTCATCTGGTTTGAGGGTTAAGCTGTTGTCACATATGGGGCCAGTACCTCGGACACCTCGCTCTGGCATGACTCCACACTCTTGTCGACCAGACGACGGTAGCCTTGTGCGACCGCCCGCAGCTACGGTCGCAGAGCCCGCAGAGGGCCACGTCGTCTGCTCTACAGATCCAGCTATTGAGTTACATATGGGTCTAGTACCTCCGTCACCTCGCTCTGGCATGACTCCAAGCTCTTGGTGAGCTGCAGCTACGGTCGCAGAGCCCGCAGAGGGCCACGTCGTCTGTTCTACAGATCCAGCTATTGAGTTACATATGGGTCTAGTACCTCCGACACCTCGCTCTGGCATGACTCCACGCTCTTGGTGAGCTCCTGCAGTTGGGTGCGGATCTCGCAGAGGGCCACCGTCGTCTCCAGCTGGCGGTCACCTCGCTGCAGGTCGTCCAGCTTTTGCGAGAGGTTCATGCTCATCACGCTGACCTGTCGTTGTAGGCTGCAAATAAAAATCTAGGTCAGCGGGGACTCGGAATAAAGGGCTTAGCCAAGATGCCAATCGTTGCTATACCTCTCGCGTCCAATGGTGGTCCCTACGACAGTTCCTTTAAGTCTCTTTTGGTTTGGCATAATTAAAAAAATAATTGAGAGGATGAGGAGGAGAGGATGGGAGAGGATCGTACGGCCAAGAGAGCTTATCTGCGGCGACCAACTAACTGGGAGACGTCCGGTCGGAAGGCCTAGGTACCGGTGGATCGGTGAGGTCCAGAAGGACCTATGTGACATCCAAGCGGCTGAATGGCGTCGGATAGGAACGAATCGCGAAACCTAGTATTGGAGGCCAAGATCCACTTCGGGTCGCTGAGTCAGCGAAGTAAGTAAAAAAATAATTGAAGAAATATGTTTTCAATGCACTTTGATTACTTAAATGTTACATTTGTAAATAAATTAATGTGCTAAACTTCCAAAAAAGGTGCGTGGTCGTTCTGTATGATAATACTATTACTTATTCTGTGCCCATAGTAAAGTTGCGCAGTATAATCCCAAAATCTCCCTGGCAACGAGAAATGACTTTTTTTGCCACCCTGTATAAATGAACTGTCATTCAACGCGAGAGGTATAGTCACATGACTAATAAAATAGTCACATGACTTTTCGTAGCATCTGTCATCCCGATGCATGTTTACTTTCCGTTTGGTGCATAGACATAGTATATACACAAGTATGTAGTTCTAAGATGCGCCACCGAGCGACCGGGGGTAAGAGAAAGAATATTCATATAAAATTTTGGCAGCATAGGATTTTTTCTCTTTCACATAAATTTCGGTATTTCGCCATCGCCTCCTACCTATGATGCCACCCGGTCGGTGATAAGGAAAAAGCATGGCACTATTTTCTATTTCCTCTTATAGGAATCGCAATAAGACTATCTTTCCCTATCAAAGAGTGTCAGGCCCTTGTAGTCACATGACTTTTCGTAGCATCTGTCATCCCGATGCATGTTTTCTTTCCGTTTGGCGTTTGTCGATGTACGATTGTCAGCTTGTCTGGGCCGCCAGGCCCCTCACCACGGTGACAATTAGCCTCACGCATGAAGTTTAAGTATATTTGAACGAAATATTTTTTATTTGGATGTTTGTTACCGTTATATCATGTTACAAGGGCATTTCCGTTATTAAATTATCATTTAATTGCTCAGCTCAAAATAATAAATAAAAAGTACAAAAATTTACTCACGAAAAGCTAGTGAGTGTCATTAGTAGCAAACGTCAGTTGGACCGTCCAGCGTGTGACGTCATCACGCTCTGTCGCATTTGCGCCAAAAATTATGAGCGTTTCAAACTTTCAACCGCTCAAAATTTTTCAACATTTTAAATATTTTTTAAATAAAATAATGTGAAGGATAAAAGCATTTTTATTTTTTCCGGTGTTCAAACGATATAAATTATGATTACAAAATTTTAAAAAAAACATGCATTATTTGTTATTAGGAGTCGTATCGCGATTTCAATACAACACGCTGATAGAAATAAAAACTGATTCCAATGGTATATTTAGTGTACTTACGACAAAATGCCCTTTGCCCCTTACCACATTAGAAATTTCCACCGCCGAATTATGTGAAGCAGACGTGTAACGTACATAACGACGACGTACGACGAAGAATACATAAGTATGGTATTAGGCTACACGAAATTTCAATTTCCGCCCGATCACCAATTTCGCGCTCGTTTGGCAATTTTAAACTTATTAGTATGAATCATAGAGTAACTTATACTAGAGCGGTACTGTCTTAGTAAATTTTGTAACCCCAGTAAATTCACTGCCATCTGTCGACACACTTTAAAACTAAAAATGAAGATTTATAAAAATACGATAGAATGTATTTAAATATAGATAAATGTTTTTTTTATTTGCATTAATTATTTTTATGATTTTGACCCATGTTCTTTTACTGATATGCGTTAAAATTGTTAAATAACAAACGAAACCGTCAACGCCATCTATACGACTGTAGGCCAAAACTAGTAGCGCCCTCTGAACGAGAATCAAATTTTCTTGATTTTCGAGGCACGTTTTTTCCTTAGACTGTATCTATCTATTACGGAGTTATAGTTATTACATAGAGTAACTTATACTAGAGCGGTACTGTCATAGTAAATTTTGTAACCCCAGTAAATTCACTGCCATCTGTCGACACACTTTAAAACTAAAAATAAATATTTATAAAAATACGATAAAATGTATTTAAATATAGATAAATGTTTTTTTTTATTTGCATTAATTATTTTTATGATTTTGACCCATGTTCTTTCACTGATATGCGTTAAAATTGTTAAATAACAATCGAAACCGTCAACGCCATCTATACGACTGTAGGCCAAAACTAGTAGCGCCCTCTGAACGAGAATCAAATTTTCTTGATTTTCGAGGCACGTTTTTTCCTTAGACTGTATCTATCTATTACGGAGTTATAGTTATTATGAATATTGCTAAATAGATCGAAAATAAATTGTATACTTTTTCTTTCCAAATATCTAGAGATCTTTTCTGTTTTAGAAATTGCTGATGCCTAAATTATTTATGTCAATTGATTAGCTATTTTTGCTGGGATATTACAAGTAGGTATTTTAATTAGTAGTTGATGTGACTGCTACATAATGAAAGGCTTTAAAATACGAGTGCGGGTTTATAAGAAACGAATGAAATGAGTTTCATAAAAGGATTACACGATTATTTTAATATAAGCAAAGATAGATATAACTCCGTAATAGATGGATACAGTCTAAGGAAAAAACGTGCCTCGAAAATCACGAAAATTTGACTCTCGATCAGATGGCGCCACTAGTTTTGGCCTACACTCGTATAGAGGGCGTTGACTGTTTCGTTTGTTATTTATAATTTTAACGCATACCAGTGAAAGAACATGGGTCAAAATCATATAAAAATAATTAATGCAAATAAAAAAAATCATTTATCCATATTTAAATACATTTTATCGTATTTTTATAAATATTCATTTTTAGTTTTAAAGTGTGTCGATAGATGGCAGTAAATTTACTGTGGTTACAAAATTTACTATGACAGTACCGCTCTAGTATAAGTTACTCTATGATATAAGTAACAGTTACATCACATTCTAAACAGGTGTTTTTCGAAGAATTAATTTTATTTTTAAACCAGGTCAATATTTCAACATTGGCACCAAAAGTTTTATTCTGATCATTTTATATCGTTATTTATTATATTATTTCTTAAACATTACTCAATCTTCATTTATTGTTAAAAGTACATAAAAAGTGAAATTTACCTATAAAAATACCATTAGGTACATAAACCATTTAGAGACAAACCTTGTTTATTTTGTAAAATATGCCTGAAAAGTCAAAACTATTCTGACAATATAATGGACTAATGGGCGGCTGACGGATGCAATAGTTATTTGTGCAACAAGAGAGGAAAGTTGGTTTTTCTTGCGAGTGTTTATTTTGAGTCCCGAGAAAGCGAAAGATTCTATAATTGAATCATGAGCGAAACGAGTGATTCTAAGGTAGAATCTTGAGCGTAGCGAGGGACTCAAAAACACGAGATCTAAAATAACTTTGCTCTCGTGTTGCACATATAATTTTTCACCTCAGTAGTGAGAACATATTAAAGGTTAAAATGTATTTCGAATTACACAGAATAATACAAAAAAACAAGTAATAGAAGTATGAAGGGGCAGTTCATGGCCTTCACTAAATTAAAAAGCTACTTTGTTTTACTCCCTGGAGTGAGGAAAGTCGCACTCTCCTCACTCCAGGGAGTGAAGAAAGTAGGCTTGTTCGAGCTGCTGAGGTGAAAAATATATATCGACATCTTTTTTATCGATCTCAAATCCCTAGAATTTGCCCCGAGTTATCACAGGTTTGATGAAATCACTCAAATGTGAGTCTGTCAAAAATAATTAACCAAGCGTAAGTTTGTCATAGAAAAAAATATATTAACTTTTTAACTTTGAAGCATCTCGCTCATACTCAGACATAAGCGAATATGTCTGTTTGACACTGCTGGCAGTCGCGGTATAAGGCTACTATAGTTGGTCAAACAAATCTTGTCAGTAGAAAAAGGAGGCAAATCTAAAAAATGTAGGCGCGAAGGTATAAAGTCCCATAGAAAATTTGAATTTCGCGCATTTTTCTACTGACAACATTTGCATGACCAACTATAGACTTTTTTTTTAAACTCAGCATACAGTTTGCCAGTTCGCACGATAGCAACCAATTTATATTTCGAATAAAAAGTCTCTAACCTGAGAAACTGAGAGTAAGGGCAGTTAACGTTTTCGGAACTGTGCGAAAGCTGATGATACTCCATCGCGAGTCCCGGGGTCCCGTCGCGGACGCGGCGCAGCGGACTCTGGCAAACGATAGCTGAATTTAGGACCGGATTGGCAAAAAAAAAAATGGCGGCGCAAATTTTACACTTAGGAAACAGTCCAGTAAAGATACGGTTTGCGAAAAAAATTAAATTATTATAGCCTGTTTTTTTACATATATTTATAGATAATATATGCAGAAATCCTACTAACATTCTACGCAAAAGTAGGTATTGTTAGATTTAGAATCTACTGTAATGTGTATGTACTTATTTGTTGTATATGAACTAGTTCGGTACTGGCTTACAATGGTGTAAGTCTATATGATAACATTATTTGAATTTTATATTTCGCCTTTGTTCTGATTTTTGACTGCTTGACACCATTATGTCACTCGATCCTAATGTTTACATTGTGATACACGTTATTCAATATATATGTTAATATGCCTAAATAGCGCTTTGTTATTTAACCACATCGTGCTCAGGGAGTTCCGCCACAAATATTAGGAAAAAAAATAACGGCGTTGTTTTATTACAAACGATTAAAGTTATTTTTATCTGCAAGAAAATGACATTTTTGACTAAAATCAGTATTGAGCGAAAACAAAGAAAATTTATACATGTTAAGCTAATAAATCTGCAAATATTAACTAGCATCCCGTTCATATTTATCAGTGCGAGCTAGATACGCCGCGAATGATCGTCATTGAAAATGAAAACCTGTTAAAGTCACATTTTATCATCTAACGGGCCACGATAACACATGGTCTAAAGGTGGCATGTAAATTGCAGCTGCATAACTGTGGAAGCGTTGATGCCACCGCTGTATCTGTCAATTTCCTTGATAAAATGAGTGACTTCCGCCGCCGCATTACTGCCGCGATTATGAAGTTCATTTCGTCACTCATTTTTATCAAGAAAATTGACAGATAACAGTGGCGCCATCGGATTGGGTCTGGATCTAGGAGGATATAACCAAACGGAGACGCCACGTCTGCAATTTTCTGTACAAAAAAGTCTGCCGATTTTTCCGGGGGAGGGGAACGTCAAATGTATATATATATATATACGTAACGTAAAAATAGTCACGACAGATAAACGTCATAGATTGTGTATAGAATAGAATAGAATATAATACATTTATTAACGTCACATGATGGTAGGTTACATAAGAGAGTGTATAAAAGTAGCGGACGAAAAAAGGACCCCCACTCAGCGTAATGCCACGGTTGGCCGCAGCGCTGATTTTCGGTAGGGACCTAACTAATAACAAACTTAAGATTAACATTAAAGTAACAACGAACAAACAATGATATGACTATTTTCGACAGAGGGGAACGCTTGTTAATGGCTACTCCGTTTGGTTATATCCTCCTAGGTCTGGATTGTAAATCTGGTTGCGAATAAGGATGAAAAGTTAAAGCTCAATGCTGAGGGCGAAACTCAGGCCTGTTCCAATGAGAGTTTAAAAACGTACAAGTAATAAATGAACATAGTGAAACTTCAAACTTTTAATGACTGACAGCGGTTGGAAAACCAAAGCATAAAAATACAAGAGGCATTCGAACTTGGTGCAATTTCAGTACGGCTACGGTCAGTTCGGCACTGACATAAACGCTAGCGAGAACGTAACTCACTTTCTATGCATCTCGCTCGTACTAGACGTATAGAAAGTAAATTACGTAGACGTTAGAGTATATGTCAGTTTTGACACTGTCAGTGACTCATGGTACGGGTACAGGTCCTTCTCCGAACGCAGCTCGCTGCACTGAGCGGACGGCCGTTCGTTTAGGACCTGAATTCACGGCGCCTTAATTGTATATTCTTATGTCCAGTTTTTCCAAACATTTTTATTTGATAAGAGACAACAGCTCGCATCGCCTGACTGCTCGAATCGGGAACAGGGAATCGATGTAGCAAGACAAAATTCATGTGGACCAAAGACAGGGAATAATAAAGACAATAGGGAATATTATACGCGAAACTCTGCGCAGGGGACGCCACTACCACAATCTGAGGGTCTATCGCAAAACAAGAAAATCGAAATTTCGTTTCACTCTTGCTGCTCTTGCATATTCGAGCAATAAAGAGGCAGATAGCGAAATTTCGGATTTGCTTTTCCCGGTAGGTTCTCTGCAAACAAACCGCCTTAGTGCATCAATGTCATATTTTATTATCTCTGAAAACTTGTTAAAAACTGTTAAAGGCAAAGTATGTACAAGTTACTCTATGGTTTACTAAACGGGCTAGTGCGGCACTCTGGTGGCAGGACATTGCAGTAATACCCCCTGTTATGTCTAGCTCTATACAAAATCACTCATCCCCTTTAAATTTATCTTATCAGAACTATAAGCAAACATATTTCTGGGTCTCAGAGGCTTTTTATTCAAAATTTAATTTACAAAGCTAATCCTTCGAACTTCGAAGGAAATAACTGCTTTGCTTTAGTTTTACTTGTAATTACATTAGACAAAAACGAAAACCTCACTACGAAAAAAAGCGCTCTAAAACGTGTGAAACTGTCGTACAAAATATCCATAAAATCAAATATTTAGTACTCAAGAATATTTTTAGACAAGCAAAATTGAAAAAAAAAAAAAACTGTGAATGCAGTTTGTTTGTTTCTTTAAAAAAATAATAGAATGTTTCCTTTAATTAAAATGAGCTATAGCTGGTCAAGCAAATCTTGTCAGTAAATAGGAACATGAAAAACTATACTCATCCTTTTCTTTTGGGTGCTAGTAGTAGTGTAAGGATAGTATGATTCTCTCTGTCCATGTTTGAAATGAGACAGTCCCTTGACAAACTATAACTTAAGTTTTAAGGCACTCCCTCCAGGGCCCATTAATTATTTCCAACCTGTATTATTTACCCGTCTCTGGCGAGAGCATGCGGACGCTTACACGTTACATAAGGGCTGACACACACTGCCGAATTAGGTCACTCGTTTTTGCACGTTATTGCGTCCAATGCAAAGGAGAGAACGAGGATCGATAACCGCGCCGTTTATTGTACGACAGTAGCAAACAAGTGTACTGCCCGTCTAAGTATTAAAAAATAAAAATAAACTGCTGTGAACAGGTTGGCAAAAGTATCGTTTTGAAATTGCATCGACTCAACTTGTGCGTTCAGAATTACATGCAACATCCTGGAGCCTGGAGCCTGGAGGCTTTGGTCATTTTTTCCTTCGTATATGACATTTATTTCAGTTTATACATTCAACATCATTTAAAAAAAAACAAATGTTTCTTATGGAATTTATAAAATATTAAAATAATATTTTTCCAAGTAAAATATATCCATTGAATTGACAATAAAAAGAGCAGTGACAATAAATAAAAAAGTTAAGTAAAAAAATTAAAATATTATTACCTATCTTCGCCAACTTCGCCTTGTTTTTTTTAATGAAAATAATACTAAAACTTATCCCAAATCCTCTGCACAAAAGATCCCTATGGGTCGAAGTGTATACGTAAGGGCCCCCGAAACTATAAGATAACTATATCCCAAATCCTTAATTTGAATACACCCCTAAAAACCATGATACAATTTACCTATAGCCGAATTATGATTTAATGCTAGTTAAGGCGATGTTATATACTAAAGGCGAATTTAGGGTAAAGTTAACGCTATCTCTACTGAGCTCGTTCACTTACCTGTACTAACAATGGCATTATGTTAAACAAAAGCCATTATTTCTTTTGAGTGAGCGCGTGGCCTTTGTGCCTGCGCGCGTGGCCAATTGTGTGTGAGCCTCAGGCCACGCGCTCACACAAAAGAAATAATGACTTTTGTTTAACAGAATGCCATTGTTAGTACAGGTAAGTGAACGAGCTCAGTAGAGATAGCGTTAAGTATACCTATTTTTACCGTTCCTTTTTAATTAACTTTTTAAAACACTAATGAAAGGTAACGCGGGTGTATACGTGTACAAGTAGGTACATAAACGTCAGACTTTCACAAAGGGGTCATTCCAGCGAAAACGGCACCACAGGCACAGGTGATAATTCATAAATTGCTTTACATTGAAATCAATATCTAGAGGAAAGTTCATGAATCATATTTTTAAGAATCAATAAGTTTGATTCGAATTTTAATCGTTTTTGCATTATATTTTTTTACAAATTGCATAAATTTCATTGCATAAATTATACATGTATTTACTTCAGACAATCTCATAAACAATATATAAAAAAGTTGTTTAATAAAAGTTGCATAGTTTGTTACAATTTGCGAAGTGTCTCAGTGCCCTCGCAGAGGAGGGGTCATTTGATGTCCCAACCGTCACACTTCAAATACCATATATTTCTAATACAAAAAAAAAAAACATTTTATTTCTTTTTTCAATGGTGAAGTAGCTTTTTATGCAACAAGTGCGGAAAGTGTATGATTTCCGACGAATGGAATTTTATTCACGAGCGAGCAAAGCGAGCGAGTAAAAAAGGAGTAAAAATGTCCCACCCGTCACTTTGGAATGACCCAAAGGAACTTATTAATAGGACATCGAGTCCGACTCGTACGAGCACGAGTCGGACTCGCCCACCGAGGCCCGAGGGCTCCGTACCTTTTAGGGTTCCGTACCCAAAGGGTAAAAACGGGACCCTATTACTAAGACTCCGCTGTCCGTCTGTCTGTCACCAGGCTGTATCTCATGAACCGTGATAGCTAGACAGTTGAAATTTTCACAGATGATGTATTTCTGTTGCCGCTATAACAACAAATACTAAAAGTACGGAACACGGAACCCTCAATGCGCGAGTCCGACTCGCACTTGGCCGGTTTTTAGTTTTAGCAACCAAAACTATGTAAGACATAGATGTATGTTACGTAAATGTTCATAACAAGTTAAATGTAATTTAAGCGTCGTTTTAAAAAGAGAGTAAGTTACGCTGCGTTACTTTGATTGTATGGGAGCGGCTTTTTGTCGGCGGGTACTATGAATGAATGAATGTGTGTATGACTCTTAAAACGAGGTAACAACAACTGTAAATGCAGTACCGAGGGCACGACCTACATAACAAGTCATAAGGGTAAATCTACTTCAAATTATTTATTCTACTTCTACCTTGCTGCGCATTCACACTGTCCATGATGAACTGACCCCTAGCCCCGTATTAAGTGTTTGTGATCGAAGACCTCACCATATACTAGATGGTGTAAGCAATTTGGTTTAGCCCTTGCCCATATAATCATCAAATCGTTAGTCGTCAACGCTTGAGGGCTATCATTTAGTAATTCTCTTCTAATGGCGTCCAATAGACCAAGGATTACCTCTAATAGATGCCTCGTTTTTCAAAGTATAGGAATAGACTCGTCGTCACCATAGATTTATATAAAATAGTGCCGTGGGACAGTTGGTTACTTGACAGTTGACAGATGTCAAATTTTTAGCCAAAGACATTTATTTCATAGGTTTGCTTTTATTTATCCCATCATGCGTTTTACATATAATAGGCGCTTCTTTACGTTTGCGTAAAACAATTCACTCTAGATATCTCTCGCGTCGAATGATGGGCCAGTTCATTTACTAACAGCATTTATACATTTTATACGTCATTATAACGCCATAATTACGTCTTTATTACGTCATTATGACGTCGCTGACGTCACTTTGCTACCTGGTTATATGGAGTAGTTGTCACGTAGAATGTTTGTAGTAACTTTTTGGAAGTTCGGCACATTAATTTATTTGGGTAAGTAAACTGGACATTTCTATTGTACGTCAGACCCGTTTTTCCACAACAGCATTTTACGGTAAACAAATTGAACCAAGTTTCAATATTTAGTTCCGGTTCTCATGCGCGGCGGTGAAAGTGCAAAACACTTACCACTTCAATACCTTGTGTTATAGCGGGTTGTTTCTATTTTGTTTGCGACTCAGACAAGACTACGCGCGGCGGCAGCAGCGGTGAGTAGCGGCCATAGGTGAGAGCGAGAAACAGCGATCAGAACTGTCGTTTTCCCTCGCGTGAAGTCGTGGCCAGGGAGGTGATTTTTGAATTTCAATCTCTCGATTTCGTCACTAGTAAATCGGTGGAAAACGGAGACCCAAATTTTTGAAATACGAGCGATAGAAATTGGGAATCTAGTGGTATTGACCAGTTGACCACTCGTTTTTAATTCTATAAGTAGAATTTAAATGACTAGTAGTGGAGATATTATTGAACGAAAAACACGAAATTCAAAAATCGGGCCCCCAGGCCGTAGGCCGCGAATTGGACGCAAGCAGCACGCGGCGCGGCGAGCGGCAAATCAAAACCGTTCATACGTTTGGTCAAACCTCGAGCGCAATGTATGCCGCGCGCCGTTTGCGTCTAGTCGACGGCCTTATAACGGCGCTAATGCGTGACGACTGTTAGCGAGAGTCTTTGAGAAGCTCCATCTGGTGGATGAGATCTATCTAATAGTCTAACTGCGAGGGTGGAGAAATCCTTAGTGAATCGTTTCAGCCTCGCATTTGTCAAGGTAATTTCAGGGCATTTTACCACTGACGTTTACGTAGCGGTATTTTAATTATTTCAGTACCCTAGTGTAAATTTCAATCGATAGCGTGACTAGCGTTGAAAAAACCGGGAAAATTGCGGGAAAATTTCAAAACGGCTCGTTTTTTTCAAGTTTCTTTCGAAAAAACAATGTATTTTTAAATATACTTAATAAGGAATTTAAACAGGTAGGTTAAGGTTGCATGTCTAATGTGTTTGTTTATGGCATTGACACTGTCATCACTCACAGTGGCATCATGTGTGACGTATTTAATTTTTCTGAATAGAACTGGAAAAAAAACCGAAAAAAATGAAATTTTGTAAACTTCCCGAAAAAAACATTTGATTTTTTCCGGAATGTTCATCCCTAAGCGTGACGTAGTACATGTTTGCGTTAAGTGTCCTTTTGTATGGGATTTTGACTTTCCAAAACGTCCCGCTTGGCGCGCTGTTCGAAATCACATACAAAATGTCATTTAACGCAAACGCTACGTCACGACGCTATCGAATGAAAGGCCGTAGCTCATAGACATAGTATATACAAGTAGTTATGGCGGTTCCCTTAGCCAGAAGGCGAAAAATCTCCTTATATTATCATGTTTTTCTAAGAGGCGTTGATATTCGTAGAAGTGGAAAAACTATATGTAGTTCTTGAGTATATTATCTTTAACAACATAGCTTCTGATACACGAATTATGACACTTCGCTCGATACAATTAATTCCCAAAGTAACCTCTAAGTCGGACTTTTAATCCTACTTTACTTGGTTATTTATTATGTGATACTATAAACAAAAAAGAAGAAAAAACAATCTTAACTTAAATAGTAATTTCATAGCTTTCGAATTTTGATATTGTAAGGTAACGTGTTTAAAATAAACAAAAATCGACAAAATTCAATCAAAATTGACACTTGGCGCGTATGATCTTTCTCGTTCTTTCTTGCGAAATATGACAGTGACAGCGGCAAACGGCCTTATAGACGCGCCACCGAGCGAACGGGGGTAAGAGAAACAATATTCATATAAAATTTGGTCAGCATAGGATTTTATCTCTTTCACTCTTATAAATTTCGGTATTTCGCCATCGCTTCCTATCTATGATGCCCGGCTTGATTAACGCGCATCGCTGGTGCGAATGAGGCAATTTTGACTGAGAGGGTGAAATGCCGGAGTGGGTAGGGCCAAGCCCCCCCCCCCCCCAACCCCACCCCCCGCTCAGTCTGTTAATTGTGGTTGGTGCAACCACCAGTTGGGTACGGAACCCTACGCGTATTTTTATTTTCGAGTTTTTAATTTATTTAACACCGTTATTTATTTTTGTGTCACTGCCGGTACCTACCGTATACGGATGCCAAGTGTGTCAATTCAAGAGATTTAAGAAAAAACGGTTTAAATTTTTGCATTTTTAATGCGTAATCCGAGAGAGTTGGCACGACGCAAAGCGGCTTAAAAAAATGACTTTTTTTCAGTCGGTGAACGGGCTACATAGACATAGTATATATAAGTAGTTATAGACATGAAACCGAGCGACCAGGGGTAAGAGAAAGACATATTCATGTATTGACAGTTTCATGTATGGCAGCATAATCCTTTTTCTCTTTCACTCTTATACATTTCGGTATTTCGCCATCGCCTCCTTGCTATGGTGCCATAACCCTACCATGAAAAAATGCCCGGTCGGTGATAAAGACGAAGCATGGCACTATTTTTTCTTTACTCTTATAGGAATTGCAATAAGACTATCTTTCTCTATCAAAGAGTGTCAGGCCCCTGACGGGTTACGTGGCAGGAATCGATCGCCATCGGCGTGGAAACGAGCCAGAGTTATTCCGGTATTTAAAAGCGGCCGTCGAGAATTCGTTTCAAATTATAGACCCGTTTCCATATTGTCTTCGGTGGCTAAAGTGTTCGAAAGGCTGGTGTATACTGCTCTATTTAATCATGTCAAAGGTAGGCTCTCTCCATATCAACATGGGTTTATGCCCAAGCGATCGACTTGTACAAATCTTTTTAGCTACGTCACTAACCTTACTGAAGCTGTCGATGGTGGTCATCAGGTAGACGCGGTTTACACTGACTTTTCGAAGGCTTTTGGCAAGGTTAATCACAATATCTTAATTAATAAATTGCACAATTTCGGCATTGCTGGTAGTTTACTTAATTGGTGCCAATCTTACCTTCAGGGCAGGCCTTCAACTGTGGTAATAGAAGGCACTCAGTCTGACTGTTATATTGCATTGTCCGGTGTACCACAGGGGTCTAATTTGGGGCCATTATTTTTTAACATATTTATTAACGACATTACCCATGAATTCAATAATTCGACTGTATCGCTGTTTGCTGACGATCTAAAATTGGTCCGGGTAATAAAAAACCAATCGGACGTCCATCTGTTACAAGAGGATGTGGACGTTTTGGTAAAATAGTGTAGGACTAACAATATGGTACTTAACCCCAGTAAATGTTACCACACAAAATTTTGTCGGAAACGAAATGGTTTACCATCAGACTACATTATTCTCAACGAAACTTTGCAAGAGGTCAAGGAAATAAGAGATTTGGGTGTCACAATGGACAGCAAATTACGCTTTGTGAGTCACATAGATAAGACAATAAATGCTGCCTTTAAATCTCTGGTGTTCGTGTGCTAGGGAGTTCAAAGAATGTTCTACAATGGTGACCATTTTTAACTGTTATGTAAGGAGTAAATTAGAATACTGTAGCGTTATCTGGAACCCAAGTTACAAAATACATATTGAAAGGATTGAACGATTGCAAAAACGGTTCACTAGACATCTTGCGTATCGCTATGGAACAGGCTACCAAGTATATAACACAAGACTTAAACAATTTAAACTGATTTTTCTTAGTAGAAGGCGTATTTTGCTGGACCTAGTTCTTGCACAAACTTCTAAACGACAAGATTGATTGCATGCATATGGTTAGTCAGATAGGGCTGAAAGTGCCGTCTCGTTTGCCACGTTACCCTTGTGCCTTACTCTATGTGCGTCGTAGTCGAACTAACCTATTAGCTCATTCCCCTTTGCCTCGCCTGGCTCGCCTATACAACAAGCATGCTAATAATGCTCCTTCTTTGGATGTGTTTCACGATAGTGAAGTCTTATTTAAAAACAAATTATTGTCTGTTGACAACCTCAGCTAGCTCGGCTAACTTACCTTAGTTATTGTTAATATTTAACTATTAGGTGTCTTGTTAATTAGTATTATATACTTATTCTAGATTTTTGTAATGTATACTAAGTCTTTTTCTAGGTGTTACTGTTGACTTAATGTTTAAATTAATATAATAATGCATGCTGTGATTGCCTGTAAGTGGGGGATCAATAAAAAATGTGCCCTTTTTGTAAGTTAATACTAGTATGTAAATTGTATCTTCTGTTGGTGATCCTAATAAACAAATAAACAACACTGTGACTATATTACCTATACGTATTATACAGGATGATTTTTCAAGTCATATTTAGCGAGTTGTAATCTGGATTTTGATAGCTGAGCACACAGTGCAAGTGTTATTTTAAACGTGTTTTGTAGATACTTGCGATTTTCCCAATTATCCTGTATCCGTAATTACCATAACGCACCTAATTAATGTATGTCAAAAGCACAAAGAGCTAAGGAAGTGCTATTTTATGTGATCGACATTTTTTATTGTTAATGGCCCTCCACACTCATGCGCGAATCACCGCGCGATTCGCGCATGAGTGTTGAGGGCCCTTTATAATTGGAAACTCACTACGAGAAAGCAAATATAGAAACACACACAGGTATAGGTATCAAATACATGTATGAAAAGCCAAAACCGGATATGCAAGAGTTTAACACAGAGTTGTTTATGGGTACCTACCTTATACACGGTAAATACGCGTAAGGCCTGATATGCACGAGCGGTTTTTCGACGCGCGTTAATTAAGCGTTTGAATGACACAAATGGATACATGTGTAGTTATTCACACGATGGCAGTGGCGCTTTTTATCAAGCGTTGTTGGATTTTCGACTTTAAGCGTTGGCCGTTAAATCGAATTTAGCGTGCGGGCGGATTCAAGCGCTTTGTTAACGCGCATTTAAAAAGGGCTCGTGTGTGTGGCTGGCCTGGTTCACATTGGGGCCTGTTTACTTTACACATAGATTAGTGTTTATTGCGAGTTCTTACATTTGCTACTTGCGTTTAGTGGCAAATTCAGTGGAACCTCGATAGCACGAATTTGAAGGGAAACGCCAAAAAATTTGTGTAAACGAGTTTTCGTCTATAGAGGGATGGACATAGAGAGGTTTTGATAGGTTTTTATTTCTCTTAAAGAGGTTTCGAGTTACAGAGGTAAAATGAATGAAAAATTCGTATTAGAGAGGTAATAATAATACATACCTACGCATAAAGTACGGTCTTATTGTTTTCTTCGAGTTACAGAGGTTTGTTGATAAATAATTTTGAGATATAGAGGTGATTTAAGAATACGTCTATTTTTTCAAGTTATAGAGGTCAAATTTTCAGTTTTTTTTATTTATTTTATCTTTATTGCACAAATGAAATACAAACGTATAAAATGCGAACTTACAAAAGGGTCTCCGGCAAGCTCAGTTCTCAATACAAACGTAGTTTCGGTCTCATTTTAAAACGAGTATCTAGTTTGCTCTGAAACTTTGTAGTGCACTGCCTTATGGGATTCAATTTATAAATTATAATTCCACTCCAAAATATCGTTTTTATGTGTTGTATGTAATGTTCTTTTATTTAATACCCGACAATTAGGACTATTCTTTGCATAATATGAGCGCATTAAGGTAGAATTGTTGGCGCGCTTTAGTTTTTTTTTGTATAACTTCCACAGTTTTTATCAGAAATTAAAAATTTAAGCTGTGACGTATAGTTGAATAACTGGTTTCTTTTATATTAGACGCAACATTGTTATAACGTTTTTAGTTAAGCTATAAAATATATATACACGAACTTTTCTCAAAAAAAGCGGTTTTTGTATGTTTGTAGCTCCTAAAATATACATTTTTTTATAAATAATGTATTAACGAATCATAATATATTTAATAACCTTTCGTTTGATATAGCACACGTGTATGTATGACTCATGGTATAGTTATAATTTAGATTTTGCAAATTTCGGCAGCGGTCACATGTATGGCGCTATTATTTGTTACTCAGGCACTATAGAGATTGTCTCCCAGCAGTTTTATGATCCTTTTTATATTGCTAATAACATACTAGAAGCTTATGCAGATTATCCTGAAAATGACCAATTTCGTTTTTTTTTACTTTAATGCATTTGTTCTAGCAAATACCTACATTTTGATGCATAATTTTCACATTTTTGGTCTGATGTTGATTATTTTTATATCACTGTATGGCTTAAGACATCAGCTTTAATTTTGTAGTACATTGCTTTAACGTCCGACTTTTGGTTTGGTTGAAAAACCCAAATAATCGAAATTTTTTTTCATCATTTTTATTTATTTTTAAATTTCTCTTAAACTAGTATATATTTTGGGACATAGTGTATTAGTGAAATACATAATATTTTATTGGCTTTCGTTTAATACCCCACACGTGTATGTGCAATGCATAGTTTGGGTGCAAAATGCAATATTCGCAACGAGGCGGGAGTCATTTTAATGACGTCATTCCGCTGAAGTAGATGGTCGGCGCCGCTGTCTCCCGGCAGTTTTGGAGACCCAGTACCATGCCCAACAACATACTAAAATTCGGTAGCGGTTTCCGGATCTGAACTATCTCTTCGACCGTTTCCCATAAGGCATAGTACTATTGTACTTCCAATAGGATAAGGTATAATCTATGTCTGAAATTAGTTTACGAGTATGTAGTTTCAGATACCATAGTTATAAAAATACAGTTTACGTTTTTCTTTGCTCTATTTCGTTTGTTTTATAAACAGGAGGATATATAAATTTAATTTCAGACCTAGATATACCTCATGTCATTGTATGTGCAAAGCTTCATTACAATCCAAAACGTAGTTTTAAAATGAAAACGGAACTCCGTTTATATGGGAAGGTGAAATTCGGCTGAGCTTGCCGGAGACAAGATAAGTTTTCGAGTTATGGAGGTTAAATTTGTGATGGATAGCCGTGAAGGGATTCGTTGGTTACTTCGTCTTTGAGGTTAAATATTTCGAGTTATGGAGGTTTTGAGCTTTGAAGGGAACGGAATATCATTTCATTTCGTGTTAACGAGGATTTCGACTTATCGAGATCCGACGAGTTAGCGGGGTTCCACTGTATATGAACTCGCAATAGAATCTCAATATTCGAAATTAAACTTTCGTGAGACATATGTATTTCAAAATATTTAGATCAGTACGGTTTCACTCACAACGAATCCCCCGACGAATCCGAAACATGTCGACAAAAGCGATTAAACACAATAGTTAGTAAAACCGTACTCATCTAAGTAATCAATGAGTAAACCAATCCCAATGTGAAGGCCAGCCAAACTTACCCGTATTGACCTTACACATTATATCATATAGCTGGCACTTTGTCATAACATAGCCATAAATCAAATTGGAAATTAAATATAACTTGAAATAAACGTTTTTTTTTTTTTTTTTCACTAAAAGTTTTACTCGAAATTTTGGATGTGGTTAATAAATTTTAGTGTTAATAAATCTCAAATATCTATGCCCAAATCTCAATTATGTTTGACTTAGTTTGAGAGTTGGAAGTAGATTTTGCAATTCGTATAGTAATTTTAGTATGTATTTAATATTTATTTCACTTAGTAATTGTTTAATAACAACAAATTATTGTAACAACAGGTAGGTAAGTAGGTTATTATCGATTCATTGATGTTTTGTGCGTTTTCGCGAGGTCTCTCTAGGCGGTGTAAAGTTAAAGCATTTTTTTCTGCCTTGGGCAAATTTACATGGTTAAAAAATATTTGCGAAGGTTAAGTTAGCATTGCGTGCTCAAAGAACAGGTACAGATGAGGTTTAAGTCCGGAAAATGCTCAATGATGATGTTTAAGCTATAGTATGAATTTTCCCAGATGATTTTTTCGGGAACGGACCCTTATCTGTTAAACAAAAGCCTTTGTTTCTTTTAAGAGCGATCTTCAGCACGTGCCAAAGCGTCGTCGTTTAAAAAGGCAATTATCGTGATAGTATTAAGGTTTAAATTTATATGGCAGCTCATTCAGAGAACAATCAGGGTGGGCTTTTCTTTGGAGATAAAAAAACGTGTTATCTCTGAATGGGCTGTTTTATGAATATGAAACATATAAATAGAATGGTAAATTTGCTTTTTAAATGGGCTTGTTCCCGTTACTTATGTCGGGGCTATTAGCAGTAAGCAGTGTAACAACTGCATAAAGGAAACAATACCTATTGTTTAAGAGATTAGGGCCTGAGCCCGAAAAATCATCTGAGATAATTCATACTGTAATGTAAAGTTTAAAAAAGTGGCCTTAACCTCAAAACTAGCCATTTTAGCATCTTTTTTTAAATTTGGTGACAGATTGTAAAAGATTTACTGACATACTATAATGGCCATATTTTTGTAGGTTGCTCAGATAGCGGCATGAATGTCAAGCATTGACCGTATTGCACTTTGTGAGGGTTTCTTTTTTTTTGCCACTTTTGTGTTATTTCTAATCAGAATCGCGAGCCCTTTTAAAGTTTCCATACATTTTTCAAACTTTCCTTTTTGTTACCGTCATACAACGTATATGGGGAAATGGTAACACAATAGGAAAAAAACTGGGACATGTTTTATCCCATTAGGATCGAGATCTCGTGATTCTGAGCAGAAATAACACAAACTTTATGAAAAAATACAAAATTAATGAAAGTGGCATGTTTTAAGAAAACGCTCGTGCAATGATAATGAATATGCAAGAAAAATTTCTAAAGAAACTTAAGAATTGCCTCTTATCTGTGGAACTGTGTACAAACTTGTATGTACTAAGTTGAGATTTAAATATGGAACCGTAACTTATTAAGTCCCGTTTTGTCAAAGATGTCTCGCCTAGGCAGACTAGAAGTGACAATCGTTTAAAGAAAACGCAAATCTAAACTTAGGCCTCATTAGCACGAGCGCCTTTTCGACGCGCGCTAATGACACAAATGGATACATGTGTATTTATTCACAAGATGGCGGTGGCGCTTTTTATCAAGCGTTGTTAAATTTTCGACTTTAAGCGTTGGCCGTTAAATTGAATTTAGCGTGCGGGCGGATTCAAGCGCTTTGTTAACGCGCGTTGAAAAAGCGCTCGTGTGTGGCCTCTTAAATAATAAATAGAAAATAGAGACTTTTCGTAGCATCGTTCATTTGTACTTTTCGATAAGTGTCGATTAACGAATGCCATCTTCACGGCTACTACGAGTTGGCATTTCACGTTTACTTTAGCGACAGCAATAGTGCGAGCGAGATGGACTGCGATCGAGTTTACACAGTCGCTAACGTAAACGTCAAGTGTCGACTCGTGGTATGGCTACTAGAGTACGGCAGCAGAGGCGGTTCTTAAGTTTTATAAGAATTATAAGCTATTGTTGTCAAGGTCAGTGCTCAAAGTTCACACAACTACTACGATTTATTAAAAAAATTGAAAATATCTACTGCATATTTTATACTGATCTTTTTCAACAGAAGGACCATTAAAACTCTTAAACGGAATACTATAGTTTTTGGTTTTGATTCTCGTGTAAGCAAAAGATTCTATAATTTAAATAACAGTTCATTTTAAATTAGAATCTAGAGCTTAGCGCGAATTCAAAGGCAGAAACTTTTCACCTCGGCAGCAAGATTATAATTAAAGATAGTAAGGCAACATAACACATTTCCATTTGTAAATTGCGCTTTTAAAATAACGACAAGTACCACAAACCAATTTTTGCTCACATAGTAGTAACGTCAAAGTATATTTTTAAGCTGCTGAGGTGAAAAACAAATCTGTTCAAAAAGACCGGTAGTTTTAACTCACTAACTCTTAGCACAACCCTAGCGAAAAACTGGACTCGCACAAAAGGCATCTATAACGGTTGGTCTCTCCTGAGTTCCTTCAGGTTTGTCTCCCGTTTCACGTACCTAAGTAGTAGCTCCCTCAGAGTGGCTTCGTCTTCCTCCGTCGTCGCATATCGGGTCAGCTTGGTGTCAGCCTCCCGGGCCACATGATCTGGTACCACTGCGTGCAAACCGTCCGTTTATTACCTTCCTAACGTTTTTACAAGCTTTTATTATTGTTTTTTTTTTTTAACTTGCAATGTACCTATGTAAGTATGTAAGCCACATATGTAACATGTTTGTAAGGGTCAAATCTTGCAAGTTAAATTTGACCTACTTCCCGGTTTCCGATGAAGCTGAAAATTTGCATACACATGTAAGTCGTGTGACAATGCAATATTATGGTACCATCGAGCTGATCTGATGATGGAGACAGGAGGTGGCCATTGGAACTCTGTGATAAAACAACGCAACCTAATTGTGTTTGGGGTTTTTAGAATTGTCTCGATGAGTATTAGTTGCCTGTGGAAAAAAAAGTACAGTCAGCGATAAAAGCTTGTATCAAAAATGAAATTTTTGCCAAAAACTTATTGCAGACCTATCTTTAACTTTACTTTTGACAATTTGATTGACTGCGCAAATTTAATTTCCATGATTTTGGGAGTAAAATTTATTTAATCGCCTTATTTTGAATGTTGGGCCATTTTACTTTTTGTTGACTATAGTTTTTCACAATTTATCACTTTGCTTTTTGTTTTTTTCCTGCAAATAGTTTTATTTTCAGCACACAGACTGAAAATAGTTTTAGTTAATGTTTAACCAATAGTGAATATCCATATTTATCTAGCAACAGCCATGTTTCTAGCGAAAAAGTATATTCCACTATGTTACTAGATTTTATTTGTTTTAAATGGTTGCATAACAACTTTATTTAGAAAATATTAAACTAATAATAATACATGAAAATGAAAATGAAAATGAAAATGAAAATGAAAATGAAAATGAAAATGAAAATGAAAATGAAAATGAAAAATGAAAAATGAAAAAATGTTTATTGGTTCCTTACAAGTAGTTTACAGCATGGGATGGGATCTTCTTTTAAGCATTAGATATGCTTGTGACAGAAAACCCCGCTCTTCCGAAATCGCTAGTGTATAAACCATTATGTTTGTCTTTAAATCTAGTATTTAACACTTAAATTTTATTAATCTTTTAAAATGTATTACAGATTTCAATATTTTTTAGGTAAAGATAAATAGATAACAAAAAGTAGAATGATCCAATTAATACATAGGTAAAAATATGTTTCAAAATATATATCTTGTGTTCTTAATAATTAAATAACTTATTTCAAAAAATAAATAAACAGTAAATAACTAATTTTAATTTTGATGGCAACTTTGCCCACTTGCGAAAATAATATTCAAAACAATTATGTAACGCCTATTTCATCGCAAGACAAAATGCAAGAAGATATACATTTAAATAAAAAGATCATCGTATGTATATATAGTAGGTATGTTATTACGAAACAAACAAACAATTTATCAGTTAAATAATTTAAGTGTAACAATTTGATAGTAAAATAAAGTTAATGTTAGATTTAACGATCATTTTTATTTTTAAGACCAAATGTTTGTTAGAGAAATTTTATCCTGAATAATAATACTATCGATTAGTATAATAAAATAGGGAGTGTTTGTTTTTTTTTTTAATTTTAGTTGGTTCGAGTCTCGGGCGAGGCAAGCGAGTTTTAGAAAATCTTTGAATGCAGTTTTGTTTCTTTTTAAAAATAAACGAATGTCTCCTTTAAGTGAAATGAGCCAGCTTAAGGATTTAAGGTAGTTTCCCTCCAGGGCCCGACTTATCTTTCCACACTGTATAAAATCAATTACATTTCTTTCCACGAACATCCTGTTTAATGTAAAAATAGTCATTGCTTTTAAAAGGCGTTGTCAGACGCAAAGAAGCTAAAGGAAATAACCAACTAGGGAACAAATCAAATTATTTTATGAAATATTTTTTATACCGTAATCTAGTAAAGGATTCGTATAGGAGGTGCAAGCACACACTGCTCACCCTTAAGGGGCCCACTGACTATCAGTCCACCGGACGATATCGACCTGTCAGTTGTTGGGAACTGTCAAATTTTTGTTCTAACTGACAGGTCGATATCGTCCGGCGGACTGATAGTCAGTGGGCTCCTTAAGAGTTGGTCAAAGGCGCCTAGCCTTTCAAAGATAGCATACACCAGAGAATTTGGGACGGGTAACGCCGTGGCCGGGTGGTCCAGTGGTCAGGACGTTAGCCGCGTAAGCTGAATACGCGGGTTCGATTCCCGCCTCGGCCAACGGTGGACTTGGTCACTTATTCTTTGGCGTATGTTATCTATTTCAATTTATAAAGGACTTAAATACGACGATAAAACTGTAATGTGATATGAAAAAGTACTGACAGCGGTTTACAAAAATATTTGCGAGAAAATATTTATGAGGAGTGACACAGGTTTTATTTGTAATTTTAGCGAAAACTCATAGTCGCTTGAAAGTTTTTTAAACTTATTGCTTATTCATTATTATGGTATCTTTATTTAACAATCGATTTATTTTCCTTTGAGGATGCAACGCCAGATCCTACGTAAGATTCTTTAGATTTTATGGAAACTGAATTTTTATATTGTAAAATGTATCTGATAAAATATGAACACAAGCATATTTTACTCAAAGGAATACGTCGCTTTACTTTCAAAGACGATAGAAGTGGATAAAACATTATTATGACGCTTACGCTTAAGGAGACGCAGCGAGAAATACACTTTGTATGGAAATTCTAAGTGACTGGTTTGCTTGACTCATTGCATTTGAGTGTAATTTCAAAATGCAAATAAAATTCGAAATAGTACATTGTGCAACGAGAGGGGAGGGGTAAGATTGTTTTTGCAAAGGAGGTCTATAAATTCACGACAGCCACAGGCGTGAGTGAATTAAAGACTCGAGTTTGCAATATGTTTACCCTCCGAGGTACACGCAATGGTTTTCATCACACTTGAGAAGAAAAAAATTTTTAAGCGAAATAACGGTGACATTTGAGACATTCGTCCGAAATATTGTCATTTTTTGACTGGTTAAAGGGCCCACTGACTATCAGTCCGCCGGACGATATCGGCCTGTCAGTTGTTCGAAACTGTCAAATTTTTGTTCTTACTGGCAGACCGATATCGTCCGGCGGACTGATAGTCAGTGGGCCCCTTTTGGCATCGAAGGCACGGACGCGACCGGCATCCAGCCGCGATTGAAAATTGTGTAAAAATATTTTAAACGGCTATTAAATTAATGAAATTAAATAAAAGACAATTAAATTATAAGCGTTAGTATTTTGAAAGTAAAACTCATTTTATACCTGCGCAATCCTTAATCCGTAAAGCAAAAGGTATTGTTTCCTTTATGCAGTGGTACTTACTACATACTAAGTACTACTGCTAATAACCCCATCATTAGTGAACGGGGACAAGCCCGTTTAAAAACCAATTTTACCATCCTATTTACACTACACCACCGCGCTTTTAAAAGTCACTGAGGACATAAGGCATGGAATCCTCGAAAGTTACAGCGCTTGGTCTCATTGGCTTTTCAAATGCCTTTAACGTTGTTGACCACGACATTCTATTGGCTGCTCTTTCCCATCTCAGGTTCTCATCGGAATCAATGGCGTGGTTTGACTCGTACCTGTCCAGTCGCACCCAAGCTGTACGTAAAGATACGTGTATGTCTGATTGGAGTGATTTGAACACCGGAGTACCACAAGGTGGTGTTCTCTCTCCATTGTTATTTTAGGTGTTTATTAATTTCATCACGCACGGACTCAAATGCGATCATCAACTGCAATTATACGCCCAAGCCAATGATGACCTGGATCACAGTTCCTGATCTAGTTCTTTTGCCATTTCTGTCAATAGTGTCAACCCCTCTAAGGCCAGGCCATCATTCTAGGTAGTCGCCGGCAACTCTTGAAGTTGGATGCGGTTTCTGTTGCACCGTTAATTTTTGACGGCTCGGTCATTCCAATTTCGAGCCAAGTGAAGGACCTTGGTATAATCATCAGGTATCTCTCATGGGACGGGCAACTTTCGGAGGTCAGTCGGAAGGTCACCTGTTACACAACCGGTTAAAAAACTTCATTCCGGTATGCACAAAGAAATTGCTCGTTCAAGCACTCATCCGCTCATTGATTATGCTGATACTCGTATGTGTACAACGAACATGGATCAAAATTCTCTCAACAAACGAAACAATGAAATGCGGTTCATTTTTGGAATACGAAAGTTTGATCATATATCCAGCTACCATCGCCAGCTCAAGTGGCTTTCGATACGTCATCGCCGATCCTTTCGAATACTCCCCTCACTCGTCTCTATCCTATTCGAGCCCTCCACTCCAGAATATCTCAAATGTAACTTCAGCTTTATAACCCCGCCCAGGCTGCGAGCTGCGCGGTGCGCGCTGTCCGTTCTCTTAAACTCTCTGTTCATCACAATACCGGTTTTATCACGTCTTCTTTCGCTGTTCAAGCAATCCGTCTGTGGAATGCGCTCCCTATAACGATTAGACAAGCCCCAGGCCCCATACAAGCTGACTCAAACGAATGTTCTACAAGCACCTGCTGGACTGTTTTGTGGGACATGGTCCTACCGGCCTCTTTGGGGCGCGCGTTCTGTCAGGCAATGTACTTTCATAATAAAACCCAACTATACATAGTTCAATAGTACAGTCGCCATCAGATATATCGAAGCGGCCGAGGTGATAAAAAATATCTAAACAAGTGAATACGCACTCTAGCGCCTTGACAATAGAGGCGTGTTCAAATATTTTGAGCACCTTGACCGCTCCGATATATCTGATGGCGACTGTACTTTTTATAACTTTAAATAAAATGTTAATACATCCGCTTTAATAGTAGCAAATGGATATTTCGGATGGAAATTCCTGAATTCATGCAATCATGAAATCGCAAAGATTAATTAAATAAGTAGGTAATATACGGAAAACCCTTTTGTCCAAATAACAGCGCTTAATATTTCCTCACTCGCTTGACGCAATAATTATTTACATATTAATAACTTTCGCAATTCGCTTTAATAGTCTGGAATTCGCGTCAATAATGAATGAAACATATTTTATCATATTCAAACAAATTTAAATATATTATTAAGTTTATCTACACACATATCATAACCAATATCTGGGAGACCGCGCGAGCTTTGCTCGGAAAACATATAAAACCTCAACCGTGCGCTTTCCCAGAGATAAGACCTAGCTGCAACAGCTCTAACGATTTCGATGAAATTTGCTATATGGGGGAAGGGGGATATGGCAAATTCCATCGAAATCGTTAGAGCCGTTTCGCCCGTTTCCGTGATCCCCAAAAGCCTCAAATTACGACCAGTATAAATTACAACAAATTTATTATGTGTGAAACTGAAAATTATGTATGTCATAATTATTGCTTCATTAATTCAACAAAATGGAGTTTAAAATTACTTACATTAACATTTGGAACATCACTGAAAAACAAAGCAATTTGCTTTGACTTCTTTCCTAATATCAGTCGAGATGACGTTTTATTAAAAATCAAGTGTCAATTTTATGCTTACTCATTGAGGGCTAACGTACTGTAGATGTAGGTCCAGAAAAACAGATCTCAAAATTCTTCTATGCTTATTTTTATGAAATCAATACGTTTTAATATACATAAAGGTATTTTAACGTCTAAATGTGTCATTTTTTCAACCTGTTTAATTTTGCATATATTTTAATTGGCACTTTTATTAAACCACTAACATTTATTGAGCTATATCTACTGTTTACCCTGATTAATCAAAGATGGACAAAGATTTACCACAATTGTGAATAAGGAGTGAAAACCCGATAAAAAAGCTTGAAACCCCCCCCAAATTTCTATGCATTTGACATTTTGAAAGACCTACATCTACACTAGCGCCCCTAGCGGCGAAATTAAACGCGGTAGCCCTCAAACAATTTTGACAAATCTCGCGTTACTTGTTTTTTTATTATACCAACAAGCAGTAATTACATCAAAAGATACAATGGTTAAATATAAATATAAAGAAGATATAGTTGGTCAAGCAAATCTTGTGAGTAGAAAAAGGTGAGAAATTCAAATTTTCTCTAGGACGATATCCCTTCGCGCCTACATTTTTTTAATTTGTCACCTTTTTCTACTGAAAAGATCTGCTTGACCAACTATATTGAACGATATACTTAGCAATTAGTACTTACTTAGTCTCTGAATTAAAAAAAACTACGGTCGCGTGACATGCGCGAAACTAATTTTCATTTACCTATTTACCACAAATTGACGTTCAGTTTATCATTTTAACCAGTATGTATTAAATTATATTGTTTTGTTGATTATATAGCCAAAGCTTTAGGTTATTAAAACGAGCGATCAATATATTTCGGAGACGCCACCTCATATTCGCGAGTTCCATGACAGAGAAACGAAGCAATGCCAGTTGTAACATGCGCTTCCTTAACATATGAATATGATAGAGAGCATACATTTATAAGGCATATGTAACAAGTAAATGTATAAGACATATGTGTAATTAGTCTAAGATAGAGAGCTTAAAATATGTGTGTAGATAAAACAGTGCATTAGGCATTAAAACACTCGTGTGATCTTTTTATGAAACTCGCTTCGTTCGTTCCATAAACCCACACTTGTATTTACTAGTAATGCCTTTTATTATGTAGCAGACTAGCAGTCACATAAACTACTATTTTAAACACGCTTTTACGCATGAGGAATTCAATCCCGCTGAATACCGGGATTGAATTCCTCATGCGGTATTGCATTCCCTAATAAGTGCCTATACAGTTGTATAATGTTGGGTTAAAATATGTACTTTGACTGTATATTTAATTAAATGAACAATTAAATTGATTTTACAACAAAATATATAAAAATTAAAAATCAATGGCATGGAAAATTTCGAATTAGATTAAAACTAACATTCTTAATGAAAAATACCTACACTCTTATTTCCATAAGAAATGTATGTTAAGTCATGGAAATTAAACTACTACTACAATGGAATAAAACTATGAAAACGGATTATATCGCGTATATTGAATTTATAATTTTATAATACATCCCGACGTTTCGAACCCTTTACAACGTTCGTGGTCAACGGGTGACTGAGGAAAAACTACAGTGCAAAAATACCCACATACAAAAATAATGAACCATCATAGACTATAAACTTTAAAGCTTGCTTGTACATGCAAAATCGGTTCATACGGCTAGTTATACAATACAACTATTTTCAAGTAAAGATATATATATAAGATATATTTATCGCCTATATATATAGGCGATAAAGCTACGCCGGCTCCAACCCTACACCTCGGACCCGAGAAGTTTTCATAGTTTTATTTCATGAGTAACTATCGCGGTAACCGAAGACAATATTACTACTACAATATATAAAATAAACATAGATCATGTTTATATAGAATAAAAGCTGTAAAATTAGGGCGATAGACATCGTAATAGAATTTATTTATATATCAAATAAAAAAAATCAAATTTTCATTGGGGATAGTTATGTGGTTATTTTTTTTATTTTTACTTTAAAAAAAAGCGATCATAAAAAACATTTCACTGCCAAATTAAGTTTAGAGAAAACACTCACTTTTAGATGTACCCAAACCCATTAGGGGCAAACCTTCGCTTCGCCTCATAATAGCGCTATTCCACTCCCTGAGTTCCATCCCTCCACCCTGATTTCCCCTAACGAGGGTAGATTTAAATTGATTTTGGACTTCGCTCTCGGTTATGTTTTAATGAGTCTGGTGCACGGTGCAACGCGCGGTGCATCGCGCGGCCAAACACCCACTGCTTGCACCAAGCCCCGCCCCGCCCCTCCCCTTCCCCTCACCTCTCCATCTAGGCCAACATACCCCCACCCGAAATGCCCTAACCGACTATGACGCACACACACAGATACGACCTATTCTAAACGTGGTGGTATATAGGGTGTAATTTTGTATGCCGCTAGACTCCGCTACCTTGTTACAGCTTGAAACTAAGTTTCGTAAATGGAACTATTCAGATTTTATTTTTAAAACCCTTTTATCACATTTACGGTATGAATTAGACACGCATATTTGTAATGCAATGTAATTTAAATTCCTTTGATGGACTCAGTTAAATAGGGAATACTACGTAACCTACGTACTACCTTTCAGTGGATGTGCGAATGGTGCGATCATACTCGTACAGTCGAGTTCATAAATATATATACATTTCTTCACCTTAATCCATTGCAATAAGGTGAAAATATGTAAACATATTTATGAACTCGACTGTACCAACCCTACCTCCATCGGTTTGACAAAAATGTCATGCTACATGTAGCAAAAAATATAGAGTTAGACCAAGATAACTCTGCAACGATTTGGATACCACAAGCAGTGCAAGTGTTATTTTAAACGTCAAACTACTATGAAATTATGACGTATAAACAACACTTCATAGTTACAATCACATTGCACATCCTACCTAGCGTAGTGTACCTGGTCTTTAATCTACAACACAAATAACTTTGTAATGCATACACTTTGTAAAGTAGACAAACTTAATTTTGTGTGCGATTAAGTGCCATACTACCCTTTTTTGTCGAAAATTGAGTGAAATGTTTCAATCTGCTACAATTTGACTAATCAACGCATTTACTTTGGTGCAGAATACTGATGATGATAAAGGTGAAATAGATATAAATTGGGTTAATTTGAAATAAAATAAATAATAATAAATTAATATTAGGGAATATCTTACACAGATTATTTACATAAATTAGTAGAGCGAAAAACAATATTGTTTTAATCTTAATTTAATTGGGTATATTTATATCGATTTCTTGTCAGTCTAGAATAACAACCTTATCATCTCGTTGTCGAAAAACAAAGCAGTATTATATCACCCAAACATTTTGATACCATTACAAAAAAATGTTATGATTATTGTTCGACCCATATCATATCGTACTTTATTTATCATATATTTTATGAATATACGATATGCTACATACATACATATACACGGTGTTACTGAAGCCACTGAAAACCTGAGACACCCCAACAGTTTTTATTTATTTTGAACTCATCTTGAGTATTTATTCTTTAATCCGATAAATCATCATCTTCCTCGCGTTATCCCGGCATTTTGCCACGGCTCATGGGAGCCTGGGGTCCGCTTGACAACTAATCCTAAGAATTGACGTAGGCACTAGTTTTTACGAAAGCGATTGCCATCTGACCTTCCAACCCAGAGGGGGAAACTAGGCCTTGTTAGGATTAGTCCGGTTTCCTCACGATGTTTTCCTTCACCGAAAAGCGACTGGTATAAATATCAAATGATATTTCGTACATAAGTTCCGAAAAACTCATTGGTACGAGCCGGGGGTTTGAACCCGCGACCTCCGGATTGAAAGTCGCACGCTCTTACCGCTAGGCCACCAGCGCTTTAATCCGATAAATATTTAAAAAAATATTAGTTGTTTAGTTTTCTTAACAATTCTATTAGACTGGAAATTCTACACAAGATGCTTCGTCGTTTTAGTGACATCAAACAATTGCTAGTTACCATCTTAAACACTGTTAACTGACCATTTGCATACCTTACTGCAACGAGATAAGGTTTACCAATGGCCAGTCAAGGGCGTTGCTCATTGACAAATAACGTGTCAAATGCTAGTTATTGATATTGTTGTATTACAAACCTGTAGAATGGGCATGTAAAAATAATAATTAAAAAAATTAACCCCCATTAAAACATAGCGCGATCGATTCTCCTATCGATTCTGAACTGTTTTTAGGTTTTCTGCGCGATCGATTCTCCTATCGATTCTGAACTGTTTTTAGGTTTTCTGCGCGATCGATTCTCCTATCGATTCTGAACTGTTTTTAGGTTTTCAGTGGGTCAAGAAACACCGTGTATAAACACGCCTATTTCCCGGAGGGGTAGGCAGAGACCACGGATTTCCACTTGCTACGATCCTGACATACCTCTTTCGCTATGCCATATGCTATATGCTATGTTGCCTATATCTTTTTATTATTTATCTCCACGGGACTTAATCGCGTAAAATAGTTTTAAAATGTACCTCCGACGTTTCGAGGACGGCGTTGTCCCCGTGGTCTCGGAGAAGACTGGCTAAAGTTGACATCAACATCTTCTAGGCGCGCGAGTTTTTCGAACTACCCGCACTTGGTCTTGTTTATTAACTTGAACGTTTTGCGCACTAGGGATGCTACCGGGTCGACACACAACACTCACAATATTCGATTTTTCAACTTTCGATATTTGGTTTCGCTTACACTTACTAATGACTGGGTTCCATGTGGATGAGATCTTAAAACCTTCGTCTCGATTGAAATTTCTATGTTTCTTGATTTCAATGGCTTCACGGATTTTTCTACTATAAAACCCACGATCTGTAGAAAGTATTCTAGGGTTGTGAAGCTCAATCCAGTGGTTTGGCCCTGACTCTAGTAAATGCTCAGCAACGGCAGACTTGTTCACCTGACGGTTCTTGACAGCTGCGATATGTTCCTTAACCCGCTCCGCAATGGTACGTTTCGTTTCCCCGTCGGAGGTACATTTTAAAACTATTTTACGCGATTAAGTCCCGTGGAGATAAATAATAATGAGTAAAAATCGTGAAAGTTTAAATCAGTGTTTTGCCTATATCTTTGTTTGAGATGATAAAGAATCGTAGGTATACATGCGTGCAACACGCTAACGCTGACATCTCCTGTTTATGAAACCTCATATGCGCAGATAATTATAATACCTATAAAAACAGTCGGATAACTTGCGGACCACCTAAGCCCTCGGTAAAAATTTTAAATTACTAAACCGCGAAGAGAACTTTCCTCAAGGTTATACTAGAAAGTTTTTATCACCAGCGCTGCTGCAGATACTCGTAAAATCTCCTTAAATTATATGTTGCGTTCCATGGCTAAAGGGTCTTATTCTCGATATGGAGTTAAGCATGGATCCTAAATCTACGTTATACAAGTATAGTAAGTAAGTAAGTGAGAAACCATCAAACGTGCTAAAACCGCGTTTTTGAGAAAAAGAAGTATGAAACGCATTTAACTATGTTCTCGTTGGAAATTACATAGATAATGATTGATTATTTGTGCAAATAAATGTCGTGTTAGAACTATTATTAATGACCAAAAGTTCTGGATTACTTTTTGACTTTTTTTATACCACGTCGGTGGCAAACAAGCATACGGCCCGCCTGATGGTAAGCAGTCACCGTAGCCTATTGACGCCTGCAACAACAGATATATTACATGCGCTGCATGCGCGTTGCCGACCCTTTAAAAACCTGTAACTGCACTCCTGTAGACTATTTAGGTTTTTTTTTTAATTATTTTGCACGCGTCTCACGCGTCTGGCAAGGTCAAAGACCCGACCAAATGTTCTGGCTTATTTTTTTATGACTATTTAGATACTTAAACATGTAATAATCTTAAATAGAAAAAAACCGACTTCTCAACTTCTCAAAACAGTTTGACATGCCATAAGCTATTGGCTGGTATTTAATTGATCACCAGATATAGTACAATTAATCCATTTCGTCACGTATTTCTACTCAGTTTCTAGTAGCATGTTTCTATAAGGGACGCAGTTCTAACCTAACCTAACACACTTCTCTGATAGCAGTTCGGTTCTGTGAGGACCGCAGTTCTAACCTAACCTAACCCACTTATCTAGTAGCATATCGTTTCTGTAAGGGTCGCAGTTATAACTCTCCGGGTCCGAGTTCAGGTCCGGGTCCGAACCGGGTCCGGGTCGGAGTCCGGGTCTCAGCCGAAATCGAAATCGCCAAACGTGTTAGTATGCGTCGTTGAAGAGTTCCGTTCTAATCATTATCAGCAGTTCCACTTCGTCAAATGTCTTTAAATCTAAATGCTTGATCTGTTGATGAAAATAATAAAAACACTGTATGTATGCCTTTAACATTTGAGGAGTTCCCTCGATTCCTCATGGATCCCATCATCAGAACTGCGTTTTGACAAACACGGGACCAATCCGTGTGTACATATATACTTACAATCAAAAAAAGAATTTTCAAAATCGGTTTAGAAATGACGGAGATATGCAATAATAAACATAAAAAAACAAAAAAAAACTAATTCATAGACTCCTCCTCTTGAGATTTGAAAGTCGGTTAATAATTACAGATTGCCTGAAAAACCTTTTTTTAGGCTCAAAAAAAATCTTTAAAATTATAAGGGTTGATTTATAGTCCGACAGGAAATTGTAGAAAAAAATTAGGGCGCCACTCCCTACGTAACTGTCACATTTTTGAAGTAAAATGCTTAAACATGGCAACAATTTAGTGTAGATTTGTTTTAGTTTCATTTTATTTTATTTCTACTATTTCATTATTTTATGTCGCACTATAGCCCCGCTCTAGAAAGTAGAGACAAGAGGGGGTACAAAATTCTTCAAAACCTCACGCAAGGAATGGACGTCCTCTAACATAATTATTTTAAAATCTGAATTGATCCATTTTTTTAATTAACAGAAAAGTGAACACTGACCCCCTGATTTAGTTAAATTATGTTTTATCCTTTTCTTACAAATACAAAAGTCATATGACAGATAAAGACAAACGATTCCTAGCTAATTCAGGCCAGTAACGCGTTTATGAATAACGCCATAAATCTGTAGAGTCCGTCCAAGCTAACTTTGCACCGATTTGAATAGTACCGTCATTATATACGTCGTATTTTCATAGAAATTACGTATTTATCATGACATTGACAATGACAAAGTGTGGTGTCATTGCAAATACCATGCAAAGTTAACTTGGTCCGACGCAATGCCATTTAGCTTAGCACTGCTGACGTCACAAATGTCACAGAACTAACGGCTTATCCTTTAGCCTACTCGAAGCCTGGCATACTCGACTGAGCATTATGAGAATAACAGGATACTTAACTTTATTTCAATAGGGGGAAGGTTGAAATTTAATTGGGACAAGAGTATAAATCCCAAGGAAGCTTTGGCTACGAGAATGTATGTCATTCCAGCGATACGATGGTCGCGCTTTTATTGTTCTTCGTCGTGTGTTTCGTAGCCCAAACCATCATAGCTATTGGATTTAAAGTTACTAGTAAATTATATTACGATTGTATAATAGTATATGCAATGTTATAACTGTGATTAGTAGTTTATGTGACTGCTACATAACGAAAGGCATTAAATTAAAATACAAGCACGGGTTTATGAAACGAGCGCGCGCATAATAAGATTGTTTTAATGCCTTGTTATGTACAGTTACATTTTTTCTACACGCATATTATAATTTATAATCTCTCTATGATGTAAAGTCGACGTCAAAAATATGTTTACATTTTTCGCCTTAATACAAAGGAGTAAGGTGCAAAAGTGTAAACATATCTTCGACTGTATAAATGTAGTATGTAGTGCATAATTATTTTCCATCGTATTTACATTACACAGAAACGTACGAACTTGTCTTGCTATTTCAGTCAGTCTTGAGTACAAAAAGTACTGAGGTTGAGCAGCATGACAAATACGAACGTTTCCGAGAAAATACGACGGTAAACAATTATGCACTACATATGTAATACGTAATAAATGTAATAATGAAAACCCGTATGTTACGATCGGCATTGCACAGTGAAGGTAAATAAAACCTCGCAGCATTGATCACAATGTTTGCGATTGACATTTCATTTCGAATAAAACGTCATGCCATGCCGACTGTCCCCTAGTGTACATTGCTAGAGCTTAATTATGTAATTTTTCGTTTAATCTAATTATTCTAAATTTAACCTGCATATATATATCTGTAAAAATAATATCCCGCGCACATACCAATGTGGTTCATAAGGGGGCGGACTGAAAAACAGCGCTGTGCGGTCAATTTCTAATAATGTCGCGCATGCCAATTTTTTTATGTTAATTGTAAATATATTCCTGTAATTTCTCTTTTGTTGTGTGACAATAAATGTTTTCTTATTCTACATTTCATTCGATAGCGTGACGTGACGTGACGTACAGACAGCAACAGAAGTATATTCTGTTTTTTTATTCCGTAGACTAAAATGACATTTCATGTGTTACTAAGAAATGTCACGTCTTACACATGAAACGTCATTTTAGTCTACGGAATAAAAAAAATATAATAGATAAGCAGAATAACACGTTCATAATGATCTCTACTAAGCGAACAGCACGCGAACGCGAAACGGCGCGGCGCGGGGTGATTCAATCCTTTGATACCTTGCTGTATGTTGAAAGTACATTAAATTTGAACAGTTTAAGCCCATTTACAGCGCCGTATGTCAAAGGGTTTGTAATAAAACGGCAAAAACTGAAAAATGTCCGAAATTTTTGCAGTTTTTCGCAAATTATGCAGGGAGCACAACTTTATTTTTGCTTGCAAAACATAGTTTCACATTCGTCCAAGGACTGCAAACAACATACAAAAAATACAGCACTACATCACGCATTGTTTTTAGGGTTCCGTAGCCAAATGGCAAAAAACAGAACCCTTATGGATTCGTCATGTCTGTCTGTCTGTCTGTCCGTTCGTATGTCACAGCCACTTTTTTCCGAAACTGTAAGAACTATACAGTTGAAAGATGTATTTTGTAAACCGCATTAAGATTTTTACACAAAAATAGAAAAAAAAACCGGCCAAGTGCGAGTCGGACTCGCGCACCGTAGGTTCCGTACTTTTTAGTATTTGTTGTTATATCGGCAACAGAAACACATCATCTGTGAAAATTTCAACTGTCTAGCTGTCACGGTTCATGAGATACAGCCTGGTGACAGACAGACAGACGGACAGACGGACGGACAGAAGGACAGACGGACAGCGGAGTCTTAGTAATTGGGTCCCGTTTTTACCCTTAGGGTACGGAACCCTAAAAAACAATAAATTTCGGGGGTTCCCCATATACTTAGAACTAAAACTCAAAAAAAAAGTTTTCATCAAACCCATCATACGTGTGGATTGGATAGGTCTTCAAAAATGATATTGAGGTTTCTAATATAATTTTTTTCTAAACTGAATAGTTTGCGCGAGAGTCACTTCCAAAATGGTAAAATGTGTACAAGGGGGGGGGGGGTTGTAACTTGTAACTTCTAAAATAAGAGAATGATAAAACTAAAAAAATATATGATGTACATTACCATGCAAACTTCCACCGAAAATTGGTTTGAACGAGATCTAGTAAGTAGTTTTTTAATACGTCATAAATCGTAAACCGCAATTTACCTTTCATTGAATCAACTCAAATATAAAAATAAAATAAAAATTAATTTCATAAACATATTTAAGTGGGGCTCCCATACAACAAACGTGATTTTATGCCGTTTTTTGTGTAATAATGGTACGGAACCCTTAGTGCGCGAGTCCGACTCGCACTCGGCCGGTTTTACCATTTAATTTATTGTAAGATTTGACCGATGTATTAGGAGTATATCATACTATGCAACTCGTCATGTAATTGCTTTGCTTTGCAGTGTACCTAACGTGGATAACAGTAATCAGTTTGACTGATTGATTCTGACCGTGCTCCGAAGTCTAATTTGCCGAGATCATGTTTAGGATATTCAGAACAGTACAATGCATGTATCAACCCTTTGAATGCCATAGGTTGTATGGACCCGTCAGTCAAGCTTTGTATGTTCAATGCATTATAACGGAACAGCACCCAGCGCCAAAACACAGATTATATTGGCCAAAATCATAGACGCTAGCGAATCAATATCACTACACCTTAATAATCATAATTTTTCGTTGGTAAACTTCGGAGATAAGAGGGCTTTTTTTACATTTTCCTTCATAACTGCATTTTTTTTTTCAGGACGAAAAAAATGTTTTGTAATGTTCAATTTGAGCTCTTTCAAATGATATCCCACTTGAACTGGTAACTAGACTTTGAAATTTTGCCCCGTCCTTATTTTTCACAATAAATAAATAAATTTACACATCCAGTTAGCGTTGTTCATAACTATATTCCAAATTTAAAATCGATAGCTTAAGTAGTTCTCGAGATATTTAGCAATGTGACAGACAGACAGACATACGGGCGGACGGACACTCGGACAGTCACGCCATAAGCCTTGTGTACCTTTTTGGTATGGAACCCTAAATAGTATAGAATAAATGAAAAGTAAAAAAACTTTAAAAACATTTTTTTATTTCTATGCGCTAATAGGAATACAAAAAAAATTTCGTTTAAATTTTTTACTAACAACTTATAATGATATAAAAGTTTGTAGCGAGATTTACCGTACGAAGAAGAAACATTATTAACTTGATCTGATTGATTTTAATTATTAAAATTATCATACTAAATACGAGTACTTAAATCTCGCGACCAGCTTTTATATCATATAAATTGTGATGTAATGAACTAATGACGTTATAAGTTGTTAGTAATTTTTTTAAAGGAAATTCGTTATTTTTAGCGCATTTAAATAAAAGCTTGTTTTTAAAAGGTTTTTTTACTTTTATTTATTTAGTTTATTTTATTTTGATAGATACAATAACATAATGCAGGCAAACAACATTGTAAAATATTTCTTACATAAGCAGCTTACACCTTACTTACATTACGATTACAATTGTACACAACATTATCGTGGAATAATTATTAAGCTAAATACTAATTTATTATTAACCGACTTATTACCTATTATTAAGTCTCAAAAGGAGGAGGTTAGCAATTCGGTTGTATTTTATTTATTTGTATTTTTTTTTAATGTTTGTTAATTCATATCTCCGTCATTTCTGGACCGATTTGGAAACTTCTTTTTTTGATTGTAAGTATTGATTGGTCCCGTTTTTGTCAAAACGCAGTTCTGATAATGGGATCCATGAGGAATCGAGGGAACTCCTCAAATGTTTAAGGCATACATATAGTGATTTTAGTATTTTCATCAACAAATCAAGCATTTACATTTAAAAAAGTGACATTTGATGAAGTGGAACTGCTGATGATGATCAGAATGGAACTCTTCAACGACGCATAGTTCACGTTTGGCGATTTGTCCTCTTCGTTATTGTTAAGCAAGCAATACAAAAGTCAGTAATTATGCCAAAGTCTGGCACCCGCACTTTACTGACGAAACGCTCCTTACAAAATGGCAATACATCGTGACGTCAGCATGTAACGTCGCTATTGCTTAGAAGTCGTTTCGATGTATGGAAAACAAGGAAATTTCGATTTTGTCGGTGAAATATTGCGTTTATGTACATTGTTGCTATACACTTTTTTTAAATACAATATAAGGAATCGAATGGTACCATTATTTTTTTTCCTATTTATCAGTATTTTTTAACAGGTATTTTTGATTATATTTTAAGTTTCCAATTTATTGCGATTAATTACTTATTAACCGACTTCAAGATTTCAAAGGAGGAGGTTCTCAATTCGGTTGTTTTTTTTTTCTATCTATTTAACTAGATTTAGTTATATAGTTGGTCAAACCAATTTGTCAGTCAGTAACAACCAGGAAAATTATACTCATCCCTTTCTTTTGGGCGCTAGTACTAGTGTAAGACAAAGATAGTATGATTTTCTCTGTCTATGTTTGAAATGAGACAGTCCTTTGACAAACTATAAAATTCAGCACGTGTCAAAAATGCTATAATCTATAAGGTGAAGTTCGGAGGTCACAGCTGCATTACGTACTGTTGCGTCGTTGTTGCCACCGCATCAGTAATGCAGTACCTTGATAAAATAACTAACGGAATCTCTCCTTTTTCTTTGCCTTATCTCACATTAGGTGGGATCGGCTCTCCTTATCCTTCGGCGCCAAGACGATCTGTCTTGAGTTGTCTGGTTGGTTAGTTGGGCTTTTTCCAATAGTTTGGCCATACTCGTCCACCGCGTCAGAGGGGGCCTTCCTCCACCTTTCTTTTTAAATTAAGTAGCGGAATGAGCGTCATAATCGCAGCAGTAATGCGGCGGCGGACGTCACATTTACAGATAAGCGCCGGCAACAGCGACGCCGCAACAGTCCAGTTGACATCCGAACGTCACCTTTACTCTGGGTAATATTAGGCCGCGGGCTGAAAGCGAGCAGCAAATCAATAGTACATTGTGCAACGTGGGGGGTTAAGTGTAATTTCGCAAATGAGGTTTTTAGATGCACGACAGCCGCAGGCTGGAGTGCATTAAAGACTCGAATTTGCAATATTCTTACCCCCGGAGTTACACACAATGTTTTTCATCACACTTGCGAAGAAAAAACAGAATTTTAAGCGAAATCATTCTTAAATATGGTGACATTTCAAACGTTCGTCCGCCATTTTGAATTTTTTTGGCAGTTTAGGCATCGAAGGCACAGACCCATCGGCATTTGAAATTTGAAAAAATTGAAAATTGTGGTAAAAATATTTTAAACTGCTAAGTAATGACACAAAACATAAACAAAAATATTAAGTTATAAACGTCAGTATTCTATAAGTAAAACTCATCTATGAATAAGTAACATAATTTAAAAAAAAAGCTGTAATTCACGAGTGAGTTATAGCTGTTTTTTTTTCACAATCCATAACTCACGCGGGAACAATATAGGGCTTCGTCCTTCAGTACACTTGCATGAAATATGATCTTTTTCGAGCAAGTGTGATGAAAAATAAATAGATTTGGTCGAGCGTAAAACTAATGTATGAATGGCCTTGATTTGCCGCTCGCCGCGCGCCGCTTCCGTCCAGTCCGTGGCCTTAATGGGGCACTTAGCAACACAAGTGTCAAGAGCCCTTAGTTCATTTTTTACGGAGTGACACAAATATTGTGATGATGAAAAACGGACCTTAATGTTTGCCAAAAAATTTAAATAAATTTATCCTAAAATCCAAGCGGGAACTAGAATTTACTAACCGCATGAATATTTATCTCTAAATATGAACCTTACTGCGTTACTCTCTATCCCAAACCATCCACAGGCAGTGTGAGCGAGAAAGCGCTATGCGCGTTTTAATGTTAATGTGTGTTGTGTTTTAACGTTGGTGTCATAGTAGACACAAAAAATTGTAGTATACTTAGTAGTAGACTGTAGTGTAGCATCCATTTTGGTATTTTAGCTGATAGTAGTGTATTCTTTAGCGCCTAAGCAATAAAAAACTGGCAAACTAGGAAAAGTGCCATCCTGCGAGACAGGCATAGCCTAATAGTGCAGGTGTCACGGGCAATTGCTATATCTTGCAACAACATCTAGCAGTGTTTAACTAGAATAAATTTACTTAACCTTGTTTAAATCATATTCACTGTATTAATAAACTATTTTGATTTTAATTTTTTTGATTTTGAATGTTCGATACCTCAGAACTCCGTCATTTCTCACCCGATTTAGAAAATTACTTTATTGAATGAAAGCATATTTTTGAACTCTCAACCCCGAAACTGAACTTAGCCGGTAGACATTAAGGTCCACATTCCAATGAGTATTTACCTGAAATTCGGTCAATGGGCGAATAAAGCGGCGGCTCCTCCTCGCCTGCCTGCTGGTGTTCGAGCAGACGATGGCACGACTGTCTCATGAGCGCTCCCCGCACTGTCAAAAAAGAAACCTGCAATAATTTCATTAAAAAAATTGCCGGCAGACACTTTTTTTGCCGACCGTACTTAACGCTTCCGAATATATCGACTCGTCAAAGGGCCGATTTATCTTTTCAGATTTCTTGTCAATTTTCTTGTGAATTTGTAAATTTTTTCTGTTACTAAAATGGTTATTCCTACCACCAGAAAAATTATCAGGCGCTTTTTATTTTCATAAATTCCCCACTGTAATGCAACGTACTAAATCAGGTTTAATAATCTTTATTTCTCAAGAAGATATAACAAAACTTCACTTAAATGAGAAAGATTTACATAAAAAAAATAAAGTTATTAATAAATTATGCATGCATAAATTAACATGTTTGCCTAAAGTATAGGTTTTTTAAAAGAAAGAATGGCAACGCGCATGCGACACCTCTGGAGTTGCAGGCGCCCACAAAATACAGCAGCCAATTACTAACAGGGGGGTCGCAAGCTGGCGTGTTATTATCCTAAGGAAAAGTAATATTTTATATTAATAGAGTGTTGCAAATATGACACTTAAGCTTTTTTTTAAAGATATTCAATGATGCTGAGTTACGTATTTCAATTGGTAAACTGGTTGGTAAATGGCTTAACGATCTTAATAAATTATTGTCTTACCTTTATTATATGTATTGTCATTTCACTATGGCCTTTGGCTGTCTAATCTGGACAACATTTTGCCTGAAACAAAACACGGACTTTATTTGATTTGTCAATTACTAAATAGATAATTTGTTTTTAATTAATAAAAAGGCAAGTAGACTATACTTTGCTATATTTGCAAGGGCAGACTCATACCAAAACCTTCAGGCCTCATTATCACGAGCGGTTTTTTAACGCGCGTTAAAAAAGCGTTTGAATGACACAAAAGGAAACATGTGTGCATTCACACGATGGCGGTAGCGCTTTTTATCAAGCGTTGTTGGATTTTCAATTTTAAACCTTGGTCCTTAAAACGAATTTAGCGTGCTGGCAGATTCAAGCGCTTTTATAACGCGCGTTGAAAAAGCGCTCGTCTCTATGGTCACTAACGGGCCACCCCACGCTAGCGTAGCTAGCGTCTAGTCAGTTCTATGAAAAAAGGCGCGTGCGCAGTTGCGTCAACGCCAACGTTGCGACCTCGTATCTGCAACACTCATTTGATGACAAAAACACCCGTATTCCGAATGAAAGAAAAGCCACATTTCCATCAAATGATTGTTGCAGATATGAGGTTGAGTAAGTATAGCGACGATATGAGTTGACTAGACGACGACGCTCTTGAGACGCTAGTGTGGGGTGGCTCGTTTGAATTGGCCTCACAGCCGGGCTAGCACATGATTGTCGCGAGAGTATCTTTAATTCAAACAGTTAGTAAAAGACGGGTAGTCTATCTCGCGGTGAGATACTGTCGCGCCAATCATGTGCTCGGCCTACAGGTCATCAAATAACCAACATAATATGCCAGTATTCTGTTATTCGCAGCTGCTATTTCACACCTAAGTACCTATTAGCAATGACAGCGAATCCCATTGATCGTTAGAATTCATTTAAATTGTATATCAGCGCGAATAAATCCCAGTAATTATGGGGTGTTATGGTATTCCATAGATCTATTTATGTAGATGGAGCATAAAGCAGGGCAGCAACGTTAAAAAGAGTAGAGTATCAAGCTAACTCTGGGCTTAGTACATAAGTGCTCCTGTGCTAAGCCTACTGCACACTTTGCAGTGACAGGGCTTGAAAATGCCTCCATAATCGGTCTGCTGAATAAGCTCCTTCAATTCAGGAGAAAGAAATGTCCCATTGGTTCCTTCCATTCTATTAACGTCTATGAAAAATGGTATCGAAATAGAAAAAAAAAATCTTGGGACACTTTTTTCTCTTATTAGTATCGAAAAAGCTGGTAATTCAGAATAGAAATAACATAAAAATTACCAAATAAAAAAAGTGTAGTATACAACTTTAATAAAATGACCCATATTTGGTATATGCCATTTATGGTAGCAACTCCACAATTTGAAACTCCAAAGTGTGTGCAGTGTCACCAGCAATCGACTATTGCATTGCAGGGGTTTCTAAATATTCTAGACCACACAGTTATATCAAGTCCCAATTAAGAAAAAAACGAGCATTCAGTCTGTAAAGAGGCATGCAAATAATTTTTCACCTCAGCAGCTCGAACAAGGGTACTTTGCTACTTAAAAACAGTGAGCAAAATCGCATTTTGCACAACGTACACTGACATCATAATGCCTTTTTTATAAATAATGACACCTAAATGATGTCATTCAGTTGTCGTGCATTTCATTATTACTTGTCCATACATGTATTGGCGCAAGCGAAACCCACGATAACTAAATTACATTATTCAGATATCATCCTGATGTCTTTGCACGTTCGAATTGGCCTGATAATTTTTTCGAACAATTGTGGCATTCCATTACAGAAAAGCCCATTTGTTGTGGGACCATTTTATCTGAAATTCCAACAGAAATTTTAATAGAATGGTCCATATTGCACATGAAGCATTACCCTTCTCTGATGGAAAACCACAATTAGCTTCATAATGCATTATCTATTGGAGACACTACGCGGTGCATAAAGAAACACGGACGGCCGATCTTATAAATACTTAAATAAACCTGTATTGGTATTGATTTTGTAACGATGGAGGTTCTATTTCAGTTTTTATTACAAGCGTTTATTAACTTCCGTTGTAGCTAATAATGAACACGGGCCTGACACTCTTTGATAGAGAAAGATAGTCTTATTGCGATTCCTATAAGAGGAAAGAGATAATAGTGCCATGCTTTGTCTTTATCACTGACCGGGCATTTTTTCATGGTTGGGTTATGGCATCATGTGGACATCATAGCAAGGAGGCTATGGCGACGAAATACCGAAATTTATAATAGTGAAAGAGAAGAAGAGAGAGAAAAGGGAGTGAGAGGGAAAAAAGGAGGGGGGGGGGATTATTTGTACGACAGTACTATTGTATTATTACTGTCATAAATGTGCGTAAATATTGTATTTCTGTAAAAAAGCTTCCTTCTAACTGAATGCCCATACTCCCTACAAGAATTTATGGAAATTTAGAATAAAAAATAATTATAAGTACTTATAATAAAAATTGAGCATGATAAATGTTATAGTGATATATTAACTAGACAATACTTGATTTTAATTATTGTAATACTGTATATATTTGATTTTAATTACCTATTCTATTTGTTATTATTGTTAATAGATCTATTTTATAAGAGTGCCTTAAAAATAAGACATAAAATGTTCCTTACTTTATTTTAAGAACATCTGTAATACAGTCGCCATCAGATATATCGGAGCGGCCGAGGTGCTCAAAAATATCTGAACACGCACCTAGCGCCTTGACAATAGAGGCGTGTTCAGATATTTGTGAGTACCTTGGCCCGCTCCGATATATCTGATGGCGACTGTACCATGGTTGCAACTAATAAATTAATGAATGAATGGATCGATTTTTAGGGTTCCGTACCCAAAGGATAAAAACGGGACCCTATTACTAAGACTCCTCTGTCCGTCTGTCCGTCTGTCTGTCTGTCACCAAGCCGTATCTCATGAACCGTGATAGCTAGACAGTTGAAATTTTCACAGATGATGTACTTCTGTTGCTGCTATAACAACAAATACTAAAAAGTACGGAACCCTCGGTGGGTGAGTCCGACTCGCACAAGTCCGGTTTTCTGCCTCGTTAGCCTCTGGCTTAAACATTAAATCGCATCATTACTTTACAATTTAGTACCCAACGGGCTACCCCGGGCAAAACTCGGGCAAACTAATTATTTTCAAGATGAACCCTAACTTAATCGAAATGTCGTTTTCATACGCCCCTAGGGATATTGTAAATTTCATGGAAATCGCTGGAGCCGTTTTTGAGAAATTATAAAAAAAATTGAGTGGCTTTAAGAAACCACGATGCAAGTGAAACTTTTAACTGAAATTTTTCGAAAAATTATATATTTTAGTGAATATTATATAGAAAAGTCTTAAAGAGTGGAGTGAAAATAACAAAAACATAATAGCAAAGTAAGTATTTACATTGCTTTCAAAAAGATAATAAGAGAGTAGGTTGAATCCACCGCTTGCAGCTTCTGACTCTATATCCACTTTCTTTGCAATAATTAGGTATCACTAGGAGAATTTCGGGTAATATCGCCACGCCTCTCTCAGCTCTAATTTATCTCTTGTATAAGCAGGTACCTCCATAGATGTGCTCTAGTTCCTCCCACGTGCCTTTAGCGGAATCAAATCGCACTATTTTCTGCAGAATGTCATCGGACATGGACGTAAAGAAAATTAAAAATGCCTTGAGGACTATAAATATAATATTGGGATGCTAATTTCCCTATTTACATCATTCTCGTGTTTAATGCTTGCTCCATTATTCTTTGGTTACACTTTAAAATTAATAGAGAAAAAAGCTTATAAAATCTCTGTTTATGGCATTTACTTTTGTGTGACAGTAAACAACAGCTGTTGCTAGGTTACAAAGTTTAATTTCTAGAGCATCCAAAATAATGACAATAGTAGATTGTTAACCAAGGGATGAAAGGCACTCATTTCTGCCGAGGTATTTTGGGGCTCGAACGCAGTGAGAGCGCCAATAGTCCGAGGAAGAAATGATGCCTTTCACCCGAGTTAAACACTCTACTTTTCATTTCGAATACGAGGAAAGTAAAATGCATGTTTTTTTTTAAACATGACTAAGTATACATTTTTATAGTATTTCTTGAGGGTACTTTCAATTAACAATTCAGACAAAAGTATCGTTATTTATGGAATGGAGAGTCAAATATCAAAATGAAAAATTTATTACAAATCCATTTAAACTCAAATTTCAATTGCGTATCGTAAAAAAATTAAAAAAGTCGTACTTCGAACGTAAAATGCTCTAGTGCAGACACGTATCATTTTCTGCGCACCTTTTAGAACAACAATGACCCTCTTTCAGAGCATGAGAAATGAAAAAGATTATGAACTATAACTACTAGAATTAACGTAAATTGCATGCAAGTTCTTGCTAGTCTAAACCTCGCTTAAGGTTTACAAGGTCTACTGTCCTTAAAATTGTGTATGAAGTTACGAGCAAATATCAGCCTTAATGAATGAAGTATTGGTTCGGTGATGTTCGAAAACTTGTATGATGTATGCTTATTTTAATGACTGAACTAATGAGGGCTATCGTTTTTTTGCTCACCAGTTGGCGCCTCTGTTGATGGTGGTCCGTGTGGAAAAGACCACCATCTACACTAGCGCCCCTAGCGGCGAATTCATACGCGTTAGCCCCATGTTAGCCCTCATTGATGAACTCTAAGTACTAGGAATAAAGTAGAATTTTATTAATGCTGCAATGCGACATGCTAAAGACAGCCCAAAAACTTTAAAAGTTTTCACTTTAAAAATAAATGCAAATTTATTTGAAAAAATATGATAGATTATTTGCCGCTACGTACGCGTGCGATAGAGATAGTAACAGGCGCAATTCCTCGTGCCAAGCGTCATTCATTTCTTTATTGAGAGCTGTCATACGTCAACCATGTTAATGAGGTGCCATCAGAACGGAAACTGCGGTGATTGATAATGTTTACGGAAACGAGCATATGGAACAATGGTAGTGGTGAGTAGTAAACATTAATTATATTACAACTATAGATACCTATGGCTACCATAACATAAGCGCAAAAAAGCTTAAAACGCCGCGGCAGCACACACAATATGCTTAAAAGCTAGAAGATGTTGATGTCAACTTAAGCCAGTCTTCTCCGAGACGGGGACAACGCCGTCCTAAAGTTATTTGAAAACTTAATAATACGCGTATAAGTCCCGTTCTCGTAAATAATAATATGTAAAGGCTTGTCAAGCAGTTTTGTACCAACAGAAACACTTAACTAAAATACGTTTATCTTTACGACGACCACGGGGCTATATTTCCTATCATACCTTCAAAAATTGACACGGGCAAGAATCGAGGAATCTATCCGCCGCCGACTTAGACCTAACACGTCGAGCCGTGACTATCTAAAATATACAGAATCGGATTTTTAAGCGTGTTTTTGACATACACAGACACCGCATTATAGAACATTTACGCGGTCACCACACATGGGTGCAATTTATCTTGTAATGTTTTAATATACCTATCCTGTCCTCCACCCTCCACAGCTCGTATTTCTCATCTGAACCTAGTTCGAACAGTTAACACGTATTATAAGGCCTGATTTCCTCCTACGCTGAAGTCGATCGCTGACGTCGGTCGAGCGTACCGTCGGAAGAAAAATCTGCCGCGGACGTCAGCGTCGCTGTGCGGGGGCCCATAGAACATTGTGTTAATTCGTACGCTCGACCGACGTCAGCGACCGATGTCAGCGTAGGAGGAAATCAAGCCTAATTATGAAGAAGCGGGCGCGTGCGGTCGTCCACTTTCCTGTCCTGTCCTGCTTAAGCCTCAAGAATCTGTATGTTCCATCTATTAGTAGAGATATGTTACTAGGCACAGAATAATATTTATAACTGAGGCCATGAAATTATTTCCCAACCAAAAGTGCCAAAGGTTGCTCTCGAGAACAGCATTGCCACTTGCGTTTCCTCGAAAATATTCACCAAAACGAACGAGAGAACGATTCATCGCTGAAATACCGGAATCCATTTGATGCAGCTCCAGTGGGATTGTATGCAACGGTTAGGCCGTGTTCTCATTGGTTCGCTGAGGCGAGTTGAGTTCGGGCAAGCCAAGTAACTTGACCGCCCATACTAGCGTAGCGTCTCCCGAGCGCCGGCGTGTAGTCAACTCTATGGCTGCTGCTCGACGCAACGTTGGCGCAACTGCGCAGCGACGCCATCTTCCTTAGCGCCGACTTGACGCCGACGCTTAAGTAAATGATCCACATTATCATATTGTATTTGATTAAAAGATAATTAGTTTAATTCCCTATTACTAAGACTCCGCTGTCCGTCTGTCTGTCTGTCACGAGGTTGTATCACATGAACCGTGATAGCTAGACAGTTGAAATTTTCACAGATGATGGTTTTCTGTTGCCGCTATAACAACAAATACTTAAAAGTGCGGAACCCTCGGTGGGCGAGTCCTTATTTTTCAAGTACTTTATTAGCATAATAATTTAATTGTTGTTATTTACAAATTAAATTACCTAAGGCCCGAATTACACTTGTAAGTTTTATTTACGTAAGTAGGGACAAAGCTATTTGCTAGAATGAGATAACGATATTCATATCTCATTCTGTAGTATAGCTGTGTCCCTACTTACGTAAGTAAAACTTACAAGTGTAATTCAGGCCTTAAACTAAAGCTTACAAATAAAATTTACAACTATAAATTTAAAAAAATTAAACCGCTATCTGCCGTTCCCGGTGCAAAGATGGCCATGTTGCTTGCAAGTAAAATTAATCTTATACTAAGTAATCATGGCCACCCTATGACTTTTGACATACGCTGTATAGAAAGTGACAAGACGTCACCTTGAGTGGGGTGACCAAATTCTATGCAAAAATGTTTTTTTTTACTTGTCATCTGAAAAATAATCATCATTATAAACAATAATTAACAACATCGTTCGGCTCATCTTTGAATTCTGTATGATATCTTGTTCTCTTACTACACGACCCCGAAATCACCCTGTATAGTTGCGATACAATCTATCATTCAATAAAATGTAAGGAACTGCATGGTACCTTTTTTTTGGTAAGTAAAAAACTTAGTTTTTTTTTCCGTATTTTTTTATTGATTGTAATAAATTGCATTTTTTTTATCCTAACTAGAGTTTTTAACACATACATAAGCCTAGGTGGCCTAGGGGTTCATGGCGTTAGCGGCGATAGCTAAAGACGCCGGTTGGAATCCGGCCTTCACCACTGGAGGGCTTCGTCACTTTTTCTTTAATATATGACATCTATTACAGCTTATAATTTATATATAGTAGCGTGGCAACTTAAAAATCACAAACCAAAATATTTAATAAAATAATTTGATTTTATCCCAAAGTTGTACCTTGTACACTACCGCTCAAAAGTATTTAGGCACCCCTGTGAGGCATCCGTAATTTTCACCATACAATTGTATACAAAAATTATTTTCAAAATCACTGTTCGATCGCACAACTAACTCCACAAAAAACTGTTACCCGACTGCGACTTAGCGGTATAATTCTGAAAGTCGATTTTGTATACAATTGTATGGAAAAAATTACGAGTGCCTAAATAGGTATGAGCGGTAATGTACAGTCGCCATCAGATATATCGGAGCGGCCGAGGTGCTCAAAACTATCTGAACACGCACCTAGCGTTTTGACAATAGAGGCGTGTTCAGATATTTGTGAGCACCTCGGCCGCTCCGATATATCTGATGGCGACTGTACATACATAATAATTAAGGCGACAGACTACCAAAACAAATGACCATCGATTTCCGCTCCGACTCGACCGCGCCAAGCGATCGGAAATCGGAATACGGTACAGAAATGCAATTTAAATTGACGAGAACGTGCGGAAATGTTTCAGGGTTGCCATAAGCCCAGCCAAATGATCGTACTTATATCGAAAAACGCCAATTGAACAGTAAAAATATATGTGAACGATGGTATAGTCAAGGTTCACATAATTATTGAAAGTCATAATGTAATGATTGTCATATTATCATTAGTCATAATTCTGAAACCGTCAACTTTTCAGGATTTTACAAGATTGGTCGCTAAGATGAGTTTAAAGCTTTCTGGCCCTTTATAACTATACAAGAATACACTATGTTAAAAGGGTCAAGTTACGAATGCACGAATTATAATTCGTCCAAGTCGTTAAACCTTCCATACATAGCCCAAAAATTTCGCGTCAAAAAATGTTTTATTCTAGTTTTACCTAATCAGCACAGAATAGGTACCGAATAGACGAATATGACTTTAAACGGATCCCCACTATTTTTTGTTACATGTAGCATACTTTTACTAGGTAGTTACAACCCTAGCTTTAAATTAAAAACAATCCTATCAAACCGCAGGCTATTCATCATGTTTGTGTGCGCTCATTCATTTCGCCTTTGATGCATTCGAATTCGATTGAGTGGCAACCCTATTCAGGCCAATTGCAAACCGCGGGCAAACCTCACGAGTCGTGAGTATTATTTGGTCTCAGATCACTCTCTCTAGATGGAGCGTAACATATAAAAATTAATTGATTGTACGGTCAAGTAATTTAATTTCCGTACAAACAGCAACTCTCCTAACTGTACACTCGCCATCAGATATATCGGAGCGGCCGAGGTGCTCAAAAATATCTGAACACGCACCTAGCGCCTTGACTTGTTCAGATATTTGTGAGCACCTCGGCCGCTCCAATATATCTGATTGCGACTGTACATTGGTGAACCTTATTGTACAAAAGGCATAACACAATTAACAGTGTGGGCGATCGTACCTTGTCACAGTGACGATACTGACAATAGTATGAAGTCCCTAGCGACTTTCACACTGATTGTCACTGACATGGTACGAAATGGTACTGAAATGAAATTATCAGTGTATGCATTTAAGATATAAGATGCGCAAAATCTAAAGGGGCCCACTGACTATCAGTCCGCCGGACGATATCGGCCTGTCAGAACAATAAGTTTGCAGTTCCGAACAACTGACAGGCCGATATCGTCCGGCCATAGACATAGTATATACAAGTAGTTATAGACATGAAAACGAGCGACCAGGGGTAAGAGAAAGACATATTCATGTATTGACAGTTTCATGTATGGCAGCATAATCCTTTTTCTCTTTCACTACTATAAATTTCGGTATTTCGCCATCGCCTCTTTGCTATGATGCCATAACCCGACCACAACCCGACCATGAAAAAATGCCCGGTCGGTGATAAAGACAAAGCATGGCGCTATTTTCTCTTTCCTCTTATAGAAATCGCAATAAGACTATCTTTCTCTATCAAAGAGTGTCAGGCCCTTGCGTCCGGCGGACTAATAGTCTGAATTAGTGCTATGTAGAACTTTGACGCTATACTACTAAGTAAGTTTCGTAAGTTCGTACAGTCAGTGTATTAAATAACGACACGGATAAAGTGGCCATTGGCGTAGGCAGGAAGGAGCATGGGGGGGGGGGCAGCTGCTAGAGCTCTGGTACTCGTATTTCATTTTACGGACCTTAAATATGGCGAATTAGCTCCATGCAAAAATTTATTTTTATTTTTGGATTCATAATTTATATCGTCGGAACACCGGAAATGAGAAAAATACTTTTGTAAACCTTAACATTATTTTATTAAAAAATATTTAAAATGTTGAAAATTTTTGAGCGGCTGAAACGCTCATAATTTTTGGCGCGAATTCGACAGAGCGTGATGACGTCACACGTTGGGCGGCCCAACTGACGTTTGCTACTAATGACACTAATCTGTCGAACGCGTGACGTCACGTGGCGTTTCAAGCGTTTCGCTCACTAGCTTTTCGCGGGCAAATTTTTGTACTTTTTATTTATAATTTTAAGTAATTAAATGGTAATTTAAAAACGGAAATGCATTTGTAACATGATATAACGGTAACAAACATCCGAATAAAACATATTTCGTTCAAATATAAACTTCATGCATGAGGCTAATTGGAAGTAATTTATAATAAGTATAATAACTACACGGCTACCACGGCTGGATTCGATCGAAACGTCTACTTCTTGTAATAGCTAGACGCGAATGGTCTGCGCGGAGCTGCGTCGCAGCATGCGCAGGGGGCCTATGTCTGTCCCAACTGCCCTGCAAAATCTGCAAAATGCTGTACTCCGTCGCCTGCGTCTCACTTAGCATACGCTTAGCCTAATTTGTGTGTTTCAATGTGTATTTTTGTATGTAATTTTACTTACAAATATACACATTGAAACACGTCAGGCAAATACCTCGCAAATACTAGGCAAAAAGTAAAAAAAAAACAATGATTTTACCGATGCAAAAATTTTTGTAGGTATTCCACAAAATTAGGCGAATGTTCCCCTTGGAGGTTAATTTGATGTCTAAAGATAACTACAGAGGAATCCGTTTATTGTGACTAACTTTCGCGTTTTGAACACATTAAATCACATTTAAAATCGGGTCCGCTTATACAGACCAACCGCTTACTATGACGCAATTACTGTATGAAGTGGTTTTCATATAAAATTCTTTGTGACAAAGTCGGATAAGATGACCACTTATATTGACAAATCGCTTACTATGACCTATAAATCCTATTTTCATGAAATTATGTCCGGTTATACTGACACATTCGCTGGTTTTTGTGGCCGTCCCCACGTCTTTCCCTGCGAGGACGTTTGGTGAGTGCGCGGTGTGTATGTTGTTTTAGTTTTGATTCTCAGTGACAAGTTGATAATTGGTACAAAGTTAATAAAACTCATGTCTCACAAAGGAATTTGTGATTAATTTGGAAAAGCTATCAAAAGTAAGAAGTTACTCCTCTATGCTTTATATGACATCCGCTTAGTATGACGTTTTTGTCACTTCCCTTTGATGTCATTATATGCGGATTCTACTGTAAATGATGTCATTTAGCTATCACTGCGCTCGAACTTACGTACATTTATTGACGCGAGCGAGACGCACGGGCGAATGATAACAAACAGACATGAATTAGATGTCAAAACGTAAGTTTCAATCGGCATTAAAACTCACATTCGGCCAGCGTGAAACCTCGCTCGAATGAGGGCGCAACATTTTTTAATCTCGAAAAGTGCAACCATACACAATACTTTGCAAAAATTGTGGACGTTGTGGATTCGTCGCCATTTTGCGCTACCAGCCGCACCATTTATGGAATTAAAAGTCTGTCTTCTTTAAAGACGCTTTCAAATAACTGAAATGGGTTTCAATTTATCTGTGAAAGATTCGTGTTGGAATTATTTTCGGTTCGCTTGGAACCTTATAATAGATTAAGTACTAGTGTGAGGCAATTTTAGCTTTTAGTTTACTTTCTTTGAAGAATGGATTCTAGTTTCACTTTCGGATAATGAATACCTAGAACTTTTATCTTATTGCAAGCTTTTATTTAACTTGCCCTGTTAGTATGTTAAGTTGGTTTGAATGGTTTGTTAGCTGGTGTGGCTTAAATCTTCGAAGCTAAATTTGACCCAATTCCCGATTTCCGATTGAGCTGAAATTTTGCATACTGTATATGTAAGTCGGGTGACAATACAATAGGTATAGTTAGTCAAATTAAACATAGACAGAGAGAATCATACTATCTTTGTCTTAAACTAGTACTGGCACCCAAAAGAAAAGGATGAGTATAGTTTTTTTTGTTCTTATTTACTGACAAGATTTAATTATTGTAACCATCATGCTAATACTGCTTTTTAGTATAAAAGAAGTATTTAGTTTTAGATTTAGATTTAAGTGTTAAATACTAGATTTAAAGACACAAACATAATGGTTTATACCCTAGCGATTTCGGAAGAGCGGGGTTTTCTGTCACAAGCATATCTAATGCTTAAAAGAAGATCCCATCCCATGCTGTAAACTACTTGTAAGGAACCAATAAACATTTTTTCATTTTTTTTTTTTTTTCATTTGCTTGACCCAACTATATCTGACGTTTTCAACCAAAAGGTACTACATTGTCGCTTGTCGATAAGGTTGATTTCAAATTGAAGCTATATGGAAATAGCGCCTTATTGACAACCGACAATAAGTACCCTTTTGGTTGAGAATGGCACATATTATGGTACTATCGAGCCACAGAAAACCGCCTAGCTGATCTGATGATGGAGATAGGAGGTGGCCATAGGAACTCTATGATAAAACAACGCAACATATTTAAAGCCTGACCAGTAATATATGATCATTGTCAAGAGGGCGCTGTTCATTCTCATGTATAGGGTGACAGTTCAGTATAGTATGAAAAAATTAGTTCCAGTGAAATTCCGCAACATGGCGCGTGATCATATATTCCTGGTCAGGCTTTAATTGTGTTTGGGGTTTTTAGAATTGTCTCGATGAGTATTAGTTGCCTGTGGTAAAAAAGTACAGTCAGCGATAAAAGCTTGTACCAAAATCGGCTATTTAATCGGATATTTTTGGCAAAAACATATTGTTCTTTCCGATACACAAACAGAAACCGTCCGTTTTAAGTGGTTGGGCTGCGCAGATGAAGCTAACAGATTGTGAGCGGAAATTGGTCGGCCCAACCCCCCGGGATCAGGAATGGGGTGTTTCCATTTGGCAAAATCTCAATATTTTTTGTCATACTTGATCGTAAACGAAAACGTAAAGCTTGCTTGTGTTACCAAGGCTTACGGGACCATGGATTATATTAGGTACTCCCAAGAGAGTAATGTTATTTCGTCACTGAGTAATACGAACAAAGGGATTTGTGTATAGTTTATCAGCCTTTTTTATGGTTAACAGCAATAAAACTTATTGCAATAGCATTTTTATTTCGCAGAAGGGAATTTAGACCTAAACACAGATATCATTAAGGGACTCCGGCAAGCTCGGTTCTCCATACAAACGTAATTCCGCTCTCATTTTAAAACGACTAGCTAGATTGCTCTGAGACTTTGTACTTACAAAAGGATAAGGTATATCTATGTCTGTAATTATTTTATGTAGCTTCAGATACAACAGTTAAAAATACAGCGAATTTAAGTTTTTCATACAAAACTTGTTTTTGCTATATTTCGTTTCTTTTATAAACTGGAGCTATATAAACTAATTTCAGACCTAGATATACCTCATTTCATTGTATGTGCAAAGTTTCATTACAATCCAACACGTAGTTTTATAATGAGAGCAGAACTACGTTTGTATGGGAAGGTGCAATTCGGCCGAGCTTGCCTCTCAAAGCTTAAAATGATTTTTATGTTTCTTAAACAAAAGATATCTTCACACTTGGATAGGGTTGTCAAAACTGTAATAAGTGAGTAAAACAATAAAACACTCCCCCAAATCAAACTGACGACCGAGTCATAAAACTTTTCACGCTTACGTGGTAATGGCAAGAGTGAGAGAGATAGTGATATGACCTAGGTCCTCAGTTTGGTTTGCGGATAGTATAAATCTGGAAGTTACATGCATCTTGTTCACGGGTAACTGAAGATAGCGAGTGGGTGTCAAAGTTGTGTAGCATGTAACTGCGTCGGAATATCGGGAGCTCGATAATAATACAAAAGATAGTCAATATAAGTCTAGTGAAACCAACCGTGAATCATTCAAAGTTGTTATTAGTATGTTTTTGGCAAAAATTTCATTTTTGGTACAAGCTTTTATCGCGGACTGTACTTTTTTCCACAGGCAACTAATACTCATCGAGACAATTCTAAAAACCTCAAACACAATTAGGTTGCGTTGTTTTATCACAGAGTTCCTATGACCACCTCCTGTCTTCATCATCAGATCAGCTCTATGGTACCATAATATTGCATTGTCACCCGACTTATATGCGTATGCAAATTTTCAGCTTCATCGGAAACCGGGAAGATGGTTAAATTAGTCACCTTAGATTCCATTACATAGCGTTGTTTTATTACAGAGTTCTTATGACCACCTCCTGTCTTCATCATCAGATCAGCTCGATGGTACCATAATATTGCATTGTCACCCGACTTACATGCGTATGTAAATTTTCAACTTCATCGGAAACCGGAAAGATGGTTAAATTAGTCACCTTAGATTCCATTACATAGCGTTGTTTTATTACAGAGTTCCTATGGCCACCTCCTGTCTCCATCATCAGATCAGCTCGATGGTACCATAATATTGCATTGTCACCCGACTTACATGCGTATGTAAATTTTCAACTTCATCGGAAACCGGAAAGATGGTTAAATTAGTCACCTTAGATTCCATTACATAGCGTTGTTTTATTACAGAGTTCCTATGGCCACCTCCTGTCTCCATCATCAGATCAGCTCGATGGTACCATAATATTGCATTGTCACCCGACTTACATGCGTATGTAAATTTTCAACTTCATCGGAAACCGGAAAGATGGTTAAATTAGTCACCTTAGATTCCATTACATAGTTACATACAGGGGCTCGTTTATCAAAAGCTTGTAGCTTGAAATACAAGTGGAAGTCCCATTTTGACAGATTTTGTTAGAAAGTGACTTCCACTTGTATTACAAGCTACAAGCTTTTGATAAACGGGCCCCAGGTCGACCTAATATAAGCGTGTTAATAGTTAAATCTGTTCCAGCCGCATATTATTATATAGTCTGTATCTTTAGGTATTGGGCCAGAAAATTCTTTAAGTAAATTAATTTAAATCGATGTGCCAAAACTTACAGAACACTAAGATTATACTTATTACTTAAGGGGTGACACAGATTGAGTAAGTCCCACGGTAAGCCCAAGGAGGCTTGTGTTGTGGGTACTCAGACAACGATATATATAATATATAAATACTTAAATACATAGAAAACACCCATGACTCAGGGCTCAGGAACAAATATATGTGCTCATCACACAAATTAATGTTACCGGGATTCGAACCCAGTACCATCGGCTTCACAGGGTCACTATCCACTAGACAAGACCGGTCGTCAAATATAAGTTGTAGAAGACAGTTTTTACCGTTGTACTAGGTCTGTGGTTTACGTTGAAGTTTAGTATGATGTATCACACCCACATCACACCCGAATCCCTAAAGTGGCCCACTGACTATCAGTCCGCCGGACGATATCGGCCTGTCAGTTAGAATAAAAATTTGACAGTTCCGAACAACTGACAGGCCGATATCGTCCGGCGAACTGATAGTCAGCGGGCCCCTTTACTTAGCGTAACAACGAAGATGCTGTAATAGTGCTATTTTGTTAATATATCGGGATGATTTGATTAATCAATAGTAATTTAGTTTTACTATTACTTCGCCCTAGTGAACAACCTAAAACGAGATCGAATATTTAGCCATTTGGGGGTGGATGGAAACATTACACGATTAAATGAAATAGGTTAAAGCCAGAACGATGAGGAACAGATCCAGGCAGTTTTCTATTTGGTTGGTTAACTGAAAAATGTTTCAAGTACCCGAAAATGTACAAACACATTGTTTACATTTATTTTTAATACAGTTGCTCAAAAAGTGGTACTTTTTGTGGCTGCGTAGCGTGTGAGAAGCTCAATTTCTCGAACTAGTGCTTTTTACTTTTTAGTTCCAAACTATACTTTCGAAACGCAGTTAAAAATGAATTTAGCGCGGAGCAGGTACCAGGGCCTCATGAGTTACTCGGAGGTGTCGTTGACCAACCCGCGCCGGGCCCGCGGCGGCCGCGGCCGGGGCGCGCACGAGTATGAAGGTATCGCGGGCTGCGGCAGCTCGCGTATCGCGGGCTGTATAGGTACTTTTGGTTTTGGTTTGGTTTGGTGGTATGATTCTACTAATGATATATTAATTTATTATTTTTTCGCATTTGTATTAAAAAACGTCGTTTACAACACGTGTGAAATGTACTATTAACTACCTAAAGATACAGACATTGTTTTTCAACCCTACCCTCCAATATTGTTTATTGTCATAATTTTAAAACTAACACGGGACTTAATCACGTACAAACTTACGTTTATTTATGGCCTGACGTTTCGAACGTGACGTTACGTTCGTCAGGCCATAAATAAACGTATTAGTTTTAAAATTATGAGTGAAAATCGTGTTAGTTTAAGTCAGTATATTGTTTATTGTATTTGCTATTTTAAGTGATGTAATTTGACATTACACCTTACTACGTATTATTACTACGTACACTTGCCATCAGATATATCGGAGCGGCCAAGGCCATAAATATCTGAACAAAGCCATTATTATTAAATGCATGTTCAGATATTTGTGAGCACCTCAGCCGCTCCGATGTATCTGATGTTGACTGTACTATTGAACTATGTATAGTTGGGTTTTATTATGAAATTAAACTACTATGAGATGAAATGACATCATGAAATTGACGGCTTATTTAATAAGTGTTTCCATTGAAAAAAAAAAACCGGCCAAGTGCGAGTCGGACTCGCGCACGAAGGGTTCCGTACCATTACCACCAAAAAATTCACGTTTGTTGTATGGGAGCCCCACTTGTAGGGCCGAAGGCCCGAAGCGTCCCCTACGAATTCCCAAGCACGCGAGGCCGAAGGCCGAGCTGCGGGTATGAAGTGCTCGCATGCGGATCTTTTCTTTCTACCAAAAGTACAACTTTATTACTTTTTCCATTGGAAAACAAAACTACTGCACCAACAACAACAACAACAACACAACAACAACAGCACCAACAACAACACCTCAACAACTACAGCACCAAAAACAACAGCACCAAAAACAACTGCACCAAAAACAACTGCACCAACATCAACAACAGCACCAAAACAACAGCACCAAAAACAACAAGACCAACAACAAAACAACAACAACAGCACAAACAACAACAACACGATGACCGCGGGGCCCTCGGGCTCCGCGCACCGCGCAAAAAACTAGTTTGTAACTATAGCGGCAACAGAAATACATCATCTTTGAAAATTTCAACTGTCTAGCTATCACGGTTTATGAGATACAGCCTGGTGAAAGACGGACAGACAGACAAACAAACAGACAGACAGCGGAGTCTTAGTAATAGGTGCCCGTTTTTTACCCTTTGGGTACGGAAACCTAAAAAAGCTTGTGACACTTAAAACTAAACACTATTTTCGCTATTTTGTCAGAGTAGCCGAAGTGCGCAAAAATATCTGTAATTATGAACACGCTTTTAGGACACACACAGACAATACAATGGTGTTCAGATATTTGTGAGCGCCTTGGCCGCTCCGATATATCTGATGGCGACTGAACAACTTTTACTAAGGGGCCAACTCCGAAAATGCAAAAATCTGCTCGTATACATTTCGGAGAAACATGTGTCAATGTTTTCTATGGAATAGGTGTCATTTTTAGGGTTCCGTACCCAAAGGGTAAATACGGGATCCTATTACTAAGACTCCTCTGTCAGTCTGTCTGTCCGTCTGTCTGTCACGAGGCTGTATCTCATGAACCGTGATAGCTAGACAGTTGAAATTTTCAGATGATGTTCAGGATGGGCCAGTGATAAATGCATTTAATTTTTTTTTAATAAATAATAATTTTTTATGTTTTTAAATAAAAAATATAATTAGAATTTGGGATGAAGAAATACATTTTACGTTTTAAAAATTAAATCATCAAGATGTCGTCCGTAGCGGTTGCGGCACTCTTCCAGTCTTGCTTGTAAATTTTGAAAGACTTTCGTTAGAAGTTGCGGAGATATTGATTGGATTTCTTGACGAATATTCTCCTTTAAGTCTGCTGTGGTTGTCGGATTATTGGAGTACACTTACTCTTTAAGTAACCCCACAAAAAGAAGTCTGCCGAAGTTAAGTCAGGGCTCCTGGGAGGCCAAGCAATGTCACCTCGCCTCGATATCAATTTTTGAGGAAACATTTCACGCAAAACTTCCAGGGTCTCGTTACTTGTATGGCAGGTGGCCCCGTCTTGCTGAAACCATGTGTTGTTATTGTAACCATACGATTCGTGAAGTTTCGTAGCCAGGAAATCTCGTAACATGAAAGTCTTGTTAAGTCTTTCAAAATTTACAAGCAAGACTGGAAGAGTGCCGCAACCTCTACGGACGACATCTTGATGATTTAATTTTTAAAACGTAAAATGTATTTCTTTATCCCAGATTCTAATTATATTTTTTATTTAAAAACATAAAAATTGATTATTTATTAAACATTTTTTAAATGCATTTATCACTGGCCCACCCTGTATTACTGTTGCCGCTATAACAACAAATAGTAAAAAGTACGGAACCCTCGGTGCGCGAGTCTAACTCGCACTTGTCCGGTGTTTTTTTGCCGTTTCGAGGTTGGCTCATAGTAAAAGTTGTACAGTATGAACAACATATTCACCCCTCACAGTACGCTCAGACATAACAAAATCACCCTGTATACTATATTAAGTGAAGATAAACTAAACATGCTTTCTAACATCTAATGTAAATTAAAAAAAAAACGAATGGGCGAATTCTACACAAAACAGTATTGACCTTTTGTAACTTAGCACAATTTAGGGAAAAGATCAATCCACAAAAAACTGTTCATACAATTTGAACTTTCTGTCAATAAATAACTCATTAATTTAAATGACATATTTTAGAGGATGGATCCTTTCGTTAAACTTCCAAACGAATCCTATAGTAATATGACTTTATTCACGTTCATTTTACCACTGCGTTGCCAACCTTCAAGTTATACGTGTTTTTTTTTTCATTTATTTCATGTATTCCATACGTATAAGAGAACAACTGTGTTACCATATTTAAAATCTGGATCCTTTCACATCCCAGCGCTATTCACTTTCTAATAATTCATTATACTCGTATTATCCATATCAAGTATACTTGTATGCTTAATATTTTATGTTTTACTTATATCAACTAGTTTTTACATGAAAATGAGAAATCAATATCTATATTTGCGCAGAAAGGCAAATATTTATGACAGAAATGTCAAGTCAGTGTGCAAAATTCTATATTGCGTGATATTGACCGGCCTGGCCTAGTGGGTAGTGACCCTGCCTGTGAAGCCGATGGTCCTGGGTTCGAATCCCGGTAAGGGCATTTATTTGTGTGATGAGCACAGATATTTGCTCCTGAGTCATGGGTGTTTTCTATGTATTTAAGTATTTATATATTATATATATCGTTGTCTGAGTGCCCATAACACAAGCCTCCTTGGGCTTACCGTGGGACTTAGTCAATCTGTGTAAGAATGTCCTATAATATTTATTTATTTATTTATTTTGACCACAAAGGTACGTAAACGACTGTTTTGGCCTAGTTTATTTATGTGATGAACACAAATATTTGTTCCTGAGTCATGGGTGTTTCCTATGTATATAAGTATGTATTTTATCTACCGGGATTGGAACCCAGGGCTATCACCTTCACACTAGGCCAGACCGGTGGACCAAAAAAGTTTAAAATAGTCTATAAGTTAGTTTAAGTTATTTATTTTTAGTTTATTGTTGACTAACATTATCATTTAGTAGTAGTATTAGTGGTAAAACTCTTTATTGTACAAAAAGAAACATAAAACAAGGGAAAAACGCATCATTTGTACAAAGGCAAACTTATCCCTTTCAGGGATCTCTTCCTTAAGTAATTTATCATTGTTTATTCACAAACTAAATAATTCAACAAATAAAAATTAACTTTTCAATTTAGAATCAACCACACGAAATACTAGAGAAAATAAAACTGTTATTTTTCGTATAATTAAATCAAATTAAGCACACCCTGTAACAGAATAGTACAAAAGGAACTTATAGAAATCTTTGAGCACGTTTTGACAGTTGTCAACGGACAGAAAATATTATCGATTTTCAAAATGGCAAACGGTTGTTTTTCTGCGATACGCGAACTTACAAAATGCGTATCATCTGTCATTGTTTCTTTTCACGATTAAAATTTTACTTATTGAAATATATGTATTGATTGGTTAATAGTAATGTACAAGCTTAGCTAAATAAAAGATAAATACCTACAAAAAAATATATGTTGAAGCCAAACACTATCACGATTATAACACATTTTAATTAATGATAAGCTTAAAAAAATTAAAATCACAATTATTGTGTTTACTTTAAAGAAATACGTACGCGAATGAGAATCAAACTTCGAATCAAAATGCAAAGAATCATGAGTGCAGGCTTCAAGGTTTTCAGACCGTGGGTCCGATTCGCATGGGCCAGGGCATTCGCGGCGCGGCTTAGGCACTAACCTGGTTAGATCCTAGATCCTTTGCTCCATCGTCACTCCCAGTACACACGGTCGATGGCACAGTAAGGTAATGTCTCGCGCATGACTACTGGTGGAGTGATGCCCGGAGCTGAGAGTGGTCGATACACTCAGGCCTGCGCCGAGCGCGGCCTAACACGTAAAGCAGTACGTCGCTTGCACTTGCTGGGTTTTTGTTGCCTTTTGGTTTACCATGGTTCGTTACTTAAACTGTGACGTCATAATGGCAAGCTCGCACTCTGCGGGGTTTCGTTGCGAAAGAAATTCGAGGCCCGTATTTGATGGTGGTTTTAGGGTTCCGTAGGATTTTTGGTGTTTACGCCGCAACTTATTTAAATGGATCGGTTAATGATTACTTCATTAGTTACACTTAGGGATTGACTTTTTGATTACAAATGGTAGCAAATATTTATGCGTGGCCTGCGTTGTTAATCAGAGGTGTCACATGTGCGTTGCCGACCCTTTACACACCCCAGATTGTACATATTTAATTATATTATTTATTTTATGTGTTCAAAACGCGAGAGTTTATAGTGTTATACCCCAGAGTGTAGCCGGATTATATCAGAATTTCTGTTTTTAATTACAGATGAAATGGTCCTCATTGCACTTGAACCATAAGGACCCTTCTATGATGGAAAGCCACATATGTTGGTGCAGAAAAGCTGCACTGCAAGTAATGCGTAATCAATATCGAATTAAATTCTAGTTTTTGAAGTTCCAGTACAGTTTAAGGCATGAATTACATCTATCGGCCTCCTAGCCTTAATATTCGGTAATGTTCTGGGCATTATCAAGCATTACGTTTATCGGCCTCCTAGCCTAAATAATTATAGTCGGTGGATGAATGTTCTGGGGATTAAGGGCATTTTTATTTCATCAGGCATGTTTATTTGTGTTTTTATTCAATTATCACAAAGTCTTGAGTGATAGATGTTTACTGTGTATACATGTATACATATATGTGAAGCGCTGGTGGCCTAGCGGTAAGAGCGTGCAACTTTCAATCCGGAGGTCGCGGGTTCAAACCCCGGCTCGTACCAATGAGTTTTTCGGAACTTATGTACGAAATATCATTTGATATTTACCAGTCGCTTTTCGGTGAAGGAAAACATCGTGAGGAAACCGGACTGATCCTAACAAGGCCTAGTTCACCCTCTGGGTTGGAAGGTCAGATGGCAGTCGCTTTCGTAAAAACTAGTGCCTACGTCAATTCTTAGGATTAGTTGTCAAGCGGACCCCAGGCTCCCAGGAGCCGTGGCAAAATGCCGGGATAACGCGAGGAAGAAGAGACATGTATATATATATATATATGGCGTTCTATCACAGAAGGGTCCTTATGCTTCATGTGCAATAGGGGAGACCGAGGTAGGTTAACACAAAGATAAGTTGACACAGCGTCCATATCTCGCAAACTATAGACGCTAGAGTATGACTCCCAATAAATAAATGATTCATCTTAAATTCTAACCAACTTCATCATACATAGTTTAGGCCTCAGATGAGCAGTTGAGATATTACAGCGGTTGGTTATAATATTGCTAAAAGTTTTTCGTCATTTTTTTAAGGCCTCAGCTTTGGCATTTTTTGGCATTTGGCATTTGTATGTTTGAAGAATTCTGGCAGTGCTTTTTGTCTATATTTGGACTTATCAACGTTTTAAGTAAATTAAGTAAAGAAGTGTTAACATCTGAAAAATACAACGGTGAGTGTTGAAACACCTTGATGCAATTTACCTCGTATTTTTTTTGTTTCAGTTTGGCAGAGGCTGTTCATTTCAGTTTTCTTTGTCTTGAAATTCACTGTTAAAATCATATTTTTCAATTTTAAGTTAGCAATTTAGTTACCAATTGAAAGCTTATTGAAAAATACGTGTATTTCAGTCACTAACATTTAGTTTATTAAACGAAAATATTGATTAATATAGCATATTTTTCATTTTAAAATTATAACTAGCTAAAAGACGAAATTGAATACTAAAATTCTAAATAGAGCTGGCGGTGACCGGTGAAAATGTTTTACGGACACTAATTTGCTATTTATTGTTTAAATTCATAAATTATTTCAAGTTACCTCGGTATTGGGAGAGTTGAAACAGATCGGATTGATGCAGATTTTTTTTAAATAGTTCCAAGTACAATATGGTGTTACTGTTTTGGGTGATAAATGGTTATGAAATTTGCTATCAGACGATACAGACTTCGTAAATCTAGCTTCTAATAATACAACAGAGTTATGTCCGAAAAAGTAAAATTTGTGTCAACTCTCCTTGGTCTCCCCTACAGTATTTCTGTTGGAATTGCAGTTAAAATGGTAACTAAAGCAACACCGAACCTTCGGTGACCACCGGTTACGTTTTCGGGAAAAATCCGGTTTCGGTACGACACTAAGCGGATGGATTATTACGCATCCAATGATAAGACCGCATTTTCCCTAGTATGCTACGCGCTACGCCGGGCTACGGCGTAGCAATGCGCGTAGCGTTCTAGTGAGTTCACACACCTTCCTGGCCCGATTCGAACAATGCTTACAAGTATCACAGCGATACGGTACTGATCTGTCAGTGTTAAAAGTGACATTTTTTATGAATAGGGCCTTTAGTAACACATTCACCGCTAAGCTATGGTCCTAGCGCTATGTCGTAGCCATAGCATGGGTTTCCCAGTATTTAGCGAAAATTCATCGCAGAGGCAAAACGACAACCCGGTCAATTCGAACAACGTGATAATTACTAGATACGAGAACAATACGAGATCTAACAGATACGTTATAGTTTAGTTCTCAACTAGTTATATTAATTTTGCAGTTCGATTCGAGAAACCAATTGTCATTTCACGCTACAATTATTGTGATGTTTTGGGATATCCATTAGATATCCATTGGATGTATAAGTAATATCTTTAGCAAATCTTAAAGAGATCGTTCAAGAGGACATTCGGAATCGCGGAAATGTCAAATTTGACATGACTTTCTTAAATATCTCGTTATCGTTTCTGTTTCATATCTAGTTGATATCTAGATCATTGTTCGAATTGGCCCGAACGTATCGTGATTAGCGCTGAATGGGGTAAGTGACGACATAGAGCTCGAGAGGGCAATTCAGACTTATATTGTGACATCAAAATGATGTTAGACGGGCCACAGAATAAGTAAAAGTACTACCGTCCAGAAAGGACACTTCCTAAAAACCCGAAGTTTGACAGCGATTCAGGGTCGAATCATGCCGTCCCTTTCTAATGTATGTCACTATCCCTTTCGGCTATTTAGGGTTGTAAAAATTCAAGTCATTATCTTATCTGTGGTCGTGCACGCAAAAGGACGTCAAGTTGTGCCAACCCTAATAATTGCTCGGAGGAATGCTGGGCCGAGCGGATCCGAGTTTGCCCGAAAGGATCAGTCACGCCCCCCTGCCTTTGTTACAGTTTAGATCTCAACTTGACTCGTACAGGGTTACCTTATTCATAAAACTTTACGGACCTGATTTAGTTAAATTATGTTTTATCCCTTTCTTACAAATACATAAGTCAAAATGACAGATAAAGACAAACGATACATAGCTAATTCAGGCCAGTAACGCCATAAGACGATAGTGGACGACTGCTTCTCCATACTAACGTTTTTTTTTTTAAAGGATGGAGTTTCCTCACAGTGTCCTAACAATTTATCGCGACTTTTACGCGAATTTGATATCAAATTGCACTAATCTCATTAAACCCCGTATATTAAGATCAGAAATAGCTCAAAATAACCTCAAACATAGTTTCACAGTAACAGTACTGTCGAGAAGTCGAGAGTTGAGAGCAATTATTGAATAAATAATATCAGAGCGCCGTATCGAAACCAAGCACGACCGAGCTACGGATGGCGGCCATTTTGAATTTCCAAAACGTCATATTTAACCGCCAATTCTCAAGAACATCCGCCATTTTGAATCGTCCAACCACGCTACAAAGTTACATTTGCGGCCTGCTAAGCGCCTCGATCGCGCAGTACACGTGGACTTGTACCCAGGATTCGTTAGTTCCAAATTTCGCCACGCGCGAATGTAAGGTTGTGCAAATCTCAGCTCTGACTCGACGTCGAATTGTCGAAAGGTCTTTCAATATGAGCAATCGTGTGGCGCTGTCTTTGGTTTGAACTTTTTTGCTCCAACAAAGAAGTGTTCTGTATACAGGGTGGGATTGTAGTAGGAGCAAAAATCTTATTTAATCTTATTTGATGGTCTCTTAGCTTAGTCGATAGTGACCCTGCCTGCGAAGCAAGAGATCCCGGTAAAGGCATTTTATTTTGAGTTTATAACAAACTAGCTTTTGCCCGCGACTTCGTCTGCGTGGAGTTAGTAATTTGCATAGCATAGCTTATTTTTTACCCAATCTGCTTTTTATCGATTCCCCATACAAACTTCCACCTCCCTTTCACCCCCTTAAAGGATTATTTCTGGGATAAAAACTACCCTATGTCCTTCCCCGGGACTCAAACTATCTCTATACCAAATTTTAACTAAATCGGTTCAGCGGTTTAAGCGTGAAGAAGTAACAGACAGACAGACACGCTTTCCCATTTATAATATTAGTATGTATATTTGTTCCTGAATTATTGATGTTTTCTATGTACCTATGTAAGTATTTTCTGAACTTACCGTGGAACTAAGTCGATCTGAGTTAAATTGTCCTATAATATTTATTTATTTATATTTATTACTACTAAGCTACGGTCGTAGCACTACGTCGTACCTGTCATGGTTTTTCCGGTATGTAGATCGTGAAAATGCGTAGAGACCTAAGCGTTGCATGGAAAAGGTATAAGGGCGTTGAGTATTCATAGACTTTGGTATCAAAATAGATAAAATAGGGGATATTACTGCAATGTTCTGCCACCAGAGTGCAGGACTAGCCTTTTTAGTAAACCATAGAGTAACTTCTACATACTGTACCTTTAACAGGTTTTTGACAAGTTTTCAGAGATAATAAAATATCAAGGCGGTTTGTTTACAGATTACCTACCGGGAAACGCGAATCTGAAATTTCGCTATCTGCCTCTTTATCGCTCGAATATGCCAGAGTGACAGAGATGTTAGATAAAGAAATTTTCTTGTTTCACGATAGTTTCAGATTGTGGTAGTGGCGTCCTGGCGCCCCCTACGCAGAGTTTCGCGTAATATTCCCTTAATAGTGGTGTGTACAAATGTGTATATACACGGTAGCTTAAAAATAAGTGCATTCCCATTGCCAGTGAGGTTTTGGGATTATACTGAGTAACTTTTACTATGGGACCAACCAAGAAATCGCAAAAAAAAAATTTGGCTGTTTCATACATTTTGGCGGGTCCATTTTCTATGGGAAGGTAATTTTTTTTCGCGATTTCGTGGTTGGTCCCATAGTAAACGTTGCTCAGTATAATCCCAAAACCTCCCTGGCAACGAGAATGCACATTTTTTTTGCCACCACAGTATAAAGAGTTAACTCAAATAAATTGTTCTCAATCTTTAAACGTATTTTTACTTACAAAGGAAATGTGTACTATTGAATATATACCATTCAAAATCATCACTGGCATAAATATATATACATTCCCAGTTTCAAAAATATGTGTACGCCTTAGACAATAAAGTCGTGTTCACATATTTTTGAGCCATTTGTCTGGATCGATATTTTGCCTTCGACTGTACCTGCCAACATGAAATAACCCAAAATTTGCATCATATTATTTTGCCACTAAATGATAAAAAATAAAATAATAATAATAGATAAAATGCAACTTTGCTATCTGTTTTTGAAGAATAAAGGGAGCCTGTCTGAGCTAATGTGGTAAAAGCAATATTTTGCATTAATGCATATATGTATGTACCTATATATATACTTACTAGTTTTTTGCGCGGTGCGCGGGGCCCGAGGGCCCCGCGGTCATCGTGTTGTTGTTGTTTGTGCTGTTGTTGTTGTTGTTGTTGTTGTTGTTGTTGTTGTTGTTGTTGTTGGTCTTGTTGTTGGTCTTGTTGTTTTTGGTGCTGTTGTTTTGGTGCTGTAGTTGTTGTTGTTGGTGCTGTAGTTGTTGAGGTGTTGTTGTTGGTGTTGTTGTTGTGTTGTTGTTGTGTTGTTGTTGTTGTTGCTGTTGTTAGTGCAGTAGTTTTGTTTTCCAATGTAAAAAGTAATAAAGTTGTACTTTTGGTAGAAAGAAAAGATCCGCATGCGAGCACTTCATAACCGCAGCTCGGCCTTCGGCCTCGCGTGCTTGGGAAATCGTAAGGGACGCTTCGGGCCTTCGGCCCTACGCGGAGCTCGGCCTTCGGCCTTCGCTGGGTTTCGAAGCTCAGCGTCGGGCCTTCGGCCCGCCGCTTCGCTTATTAAAACACTTGGAGGATTGGTTTTGCTTTGGGCGGTAAGGGGGAAGTTGGAGCTTAAACACGACCCAATAGTAAAAATGTCTTGACAAGCTCACGTCGGGCCTACGGCCTTCGGCCCGCCGTTTCGCTCGTCTAAGACATTTTCACTATTGGGTCGTGTTTAAGCTCCAACTTCCCCCTCTCGTGTGACGCTTCGGGCCTTCGGCCCTACGCGGAGCTCGGCCTTCGGCCTTCGCTAGCCTCGACGCTTCGCCGTCGGGCCTTCGGCCCGCCGGCTTCGCTTATCAAGACAGTTGACGAGGGTTGGTTCTGCTTTGGGCGGTAAGCGGGAAGTTGGAGCTTAAACACGACCCAATAGTAAAAATGTCTTGACAAGCTCACGTCGGGCCTACGGCCTTCGGCCTTCGGCCCGCCGTTTCGCTTGTCTAAGACATTTTCACTATTGGGTCGTATTTAATCTCCAACTTCCCCCTCTCGTGTGACGCTTCGGGCCTTCGGCCCTACGCGTAGCTCGGCCTTCGGCCTTCGCTAGCCTCGACGCTTCGCCGTCGGGCCTTCGGCCCGCCGGCTTCGCTTATCAACACAGTTGACTTGGTAGAACTCTTGGAAGCACTGCATTCACGCAGCTCGGCCTTCGGCCTCGCTTTAAATTACTTGGGGTTGGCACGCTTGGGGGTCGGGGTGAAGGCTCCGGGCCTTCGGCCCTCCGCCGGGGTCGGCCTTCGGCCTCCCGGCCCGAAGCTCGCCCTTCGGGCTCGCTTAACACACTTTTTGTATAGGATTTTGCTTTGTTCGACCTTAACGCAGCTCGGCCTTCGGCCTCGCCCAAAATTACTGGGGTTTATGCACGCCTGGCCATTCGGGGTGAAGCTCCGGGCCTGACGGCCCGTCGCGGGGTCGGCCTTCGGCCTCCCGGCCTGAAGCTCGCCCTTCGGGCTCGCTTAACCTACTCGAAAATTTGCCTTTGCCTCTGTCCGCCGCCATTTTGGATTTTTCCAAAAAAATTTTTGGACATACTAATCTTGGGCCCCGAGGCTCGCCGCATGCCAAATCTCAGCGCGCTCGGACCAACTTGAAAAAAAAAAAAAAAATGTTAGTAATTAGTTTTTCATCCTAAATCGATTGCCCTCCAATAGATATCGCTAGGATGAACACTACTCAACAATCAACTTTATTCAAGATCAAGTGCGGGTAGTTCGCAAAACCCGCGCGGCAAGATGTTGATACAACTCCTCGCCAGTCTGCCTGTGACCACGAACGTAACGTCACGTTCGAAACGTCAGGCCATAAATAAACGTAAGTTTGTACGCGATTAAGTCCCGTATTAGTTTTAAATTATGAACATTATTCGTGTTTCGAACTTGAACACCGAGTGCAACGTGGTTCCGATCCGAATAAAAAACGATAAAATAGAAGCAGTCGGAATATTTGTGACGTTTTCAACCAAAAGGAACCACATTGTCGCTTGTTGATAAGGTTGATTTCTAATTATAGCTATATAGCCTAGCGGAAATAGCGCCTTACTGACAAGCGACAATAAGTACCCTTTTGGTTGAAAATGGCACATTTGTATATGACGTGTGCTGGACGTGTCATTTAATAACCGTAACATCGTAAAGTGTAATATTTATTACCCTTTAGGGTCATGTCGTTTATCCTAGACTTATATAATACCCTAGGTTCATCCAGTATTTTTTGTTTTTGTATTTTTGTTTTTTTTTTATACTACGTCGGTGGCAAACAAGCATACGGCCCGCCTGATGTTAAGCAGTCTCCGTAGCCTATGTACGCCTGCAACTACAGAGGAGTTACATGCGCGTTGCCGACCCATACACTTCTCTCCCTCGAGCTCTGGCAACCTTACTCACCGGCAGGAACACAACACTATTAGTAGGGTCTAGTGTTATTTTTTGCTGTTTTTATTTCTTGTTCTTGACATTCGACAATACCTAGGTTGGCCCTAGCTATGTATACATTGACATCTCTTTTTTTGTGACATTTGTTTTATTTATTTATTTTATATTCTATAATTTGATTTCATTTCTAACCTTAAGTTGACGATCTTTTAGTGAAAGCCTTTGTTTTATGCCTTTTTGTAAAATACTGTGCCTTTTTCTTTAAGGAATAAATATATCAAATCTAATCTAATCAGTCAAACTTTATTTTAACCTTTTCGACGCCGTGTCAAACACAAAAGCTGTCCAGACGCCACGTCACAGAAGTGTCAAAACTGAAATTGAACTTTATGCATATGCACGTAGGTCTATGTTGCTCTGTGACCTATCTTTGGCGTTAAACCTACGGTGCGTATATATCGGTCATTGGCGTCCAAAAGGTTAAATAAAGTATTACCGGTCTTCACCGCATTGACCTTGCCTAAGTATATTATAGCCATTTGTAAGTACCTACTATAATGTTTAACATAAACATTTGTGTCGTTTTCAAGCAAAAGGTACCACATTGCCGCTTGCCATAAGGACGCTCTGACAGGTTTTTCGTATAAAGATAAAAGCAATCGTCCTTATGTACCTTTTGATTGAAAACGTCACATTTATATTTAATATTCAATTTCTCGTAGGTACATTAGGCTCGTACCAATAAGTTTTTGAACGAAATATTATTGGATAATTACCAGTCGCTTTTCGGTGAAGGAAAACTTTGTGATTCGTGAGTAACCCGAACTAATCCCAATAAGGCCCTGCCCTCTGAGTTGGAATGTCTGATGGCAGTTGCTTTAGCAAAAAGTGGTTTTTGAAATACAATAGAATCAAGAGTGTTGATAATGAACCCTTGGGCCTAATAGATAAAAAAAACCGGCCAAGTGCGAGTCGGACTCGCGTACGAAGGTTCCGTACTTTTTAGTATTTGTTGTTATAGCGGCAACAGAAAGGCATTATCTGTGAAAATTTCAACTGTCTAGCTATCACGATTCATGAGATACAGCCTGGTGGCAGACAGACAGACGGTCAGCGGAGTCTTAGTAAGTAATAGGGTCCCGTTTTTACCCTTTGGGTACGGAACCCTAAAAAAGAAATATCTACAAGTACATTACAATTATAAAAACATTGAAAATTAATGAAATAAAGAATAGGAATAGGGTGTAGCCTGGGGCAAATAGTGCAATGAGAAACCACTGGAATGTCAAATTTTTATTTGATTTTTCTGACGACTTACAATACAGTTAAATTGTTTACAAATTTAAATTAGGTACTTACAATAAATAGGTACTTGGTACACAAAAAAATATTGGTCTGACATGAAAACAATATACTTAAAAAGCATACCTAATCCAGAAAATATCTAATAAAAACATTTTTATTACAGTCTTTCCCAAACTGAACCAAAAACTTATTTTACTTTAAATGTGATTTTAAATTAATACGTATAAAATGAACTATGTATACAAACATCACCAATAATTACTGAAAACAAGAGTATATAATATAATGTGACACCTTTAATACATATGTAATAATATGTTGAAATGCAATGTGTCTTACCACAGATTGTGTGATTATATTAGATATATAGTCTACGACATATTTTTGCTGCAAATTTGACAGCAAAATGTATAGATGGCGCTGTTCAGCTTCATACATTAGCAGTACCGTACCTAACTTGTTGTTAAAAGTTCTGGTTGTCGCGTTACCACAAAATATGGCGCCGTTAAGCCGTCAAACTAGGTTCCAGTTTTTTTTCTTAGACAAACACATCGTATACAGCCGATGAATATTTGGCATTGCTCAACACTTTCAACGCCTAGAACCCATAAAGGCGTTGCGTTGCCTATAGCGCCAACGATATGAAAAATGAGAAAGAGTAGTTCTACTATTTGAATTTCTATGACATTTATTTTTATGGTCTTAAAATACTATATATTTATACAATAACATGATAATCTCAAATAACAGTCCGAAAGTCCCAAATTACGTATTATTAATTTCTTACTCAATTCTGAATTTACTGCATCGAAGACCACTGGCGACATCTAGTCATAGAGTTAGGAACTGAACAGTCAACAGACGGCGCGCCGCGGCGCTTTCTTCAAAAGCTTATATACTTATTAATCTTAGTATAATAGTCTTCGTTTAAAAAAAATAGCTTCCAACTATGATGATTTTGCCAATTTTAAAAGTATACTCGTACAGCATAACGTCCGTTAGTTGCTGTTAGTACTCGTTAAGTGATAGCTGGACTTTAGTCTCATTTGCCACTAAACACAAGTAGCAAATGTATGATATGAACTCGCACTAAACACTAAATGTATAAATCGGGCTTTAAGCGGCCCACTGACTATCAGTCCGCCGGACGATATCGGCCTGTCAGTTAGAACAAAAATTTGACAGTTCCGAACAACCGACAGGTCGATATCGTCCGGCGGACTGATAGTCAGTGGGCCCCTTTAGTACATACGTTTTTGGCGTTATGGGCGCTATGACTTGACATCTTTAAGTGTTTTGGCGTTCTAAAGGAGCCCACTGACTATCAGTCCGCCGGACGATATCGGCCTGTCAGTTGTTCGGAACTGTCAAATTTTTGTTCTCACTGACAGGCCGATATCGTCCGGCGGACTGATAGTCAGTGGGCCCCTTTAGTTTAAATAAGCAAGGTCCAATACGTTCTGAATGCCTTTCTCCCCAATAGGGACCGTGCGCGTTGGAGGGTCTGCCATCTTGTGGCCTGAATCGGAACCATAAAAATGTACATCACATGTACATTGACACTTCACGCCAAAGCAAGTGCTGCCATCTTGTGGGCTACTTTGGAAGCATAAACTACACATTTACGCCTCGCGCCAAAAATCTGACGTCTCCTGTGCTGCCCCCTACAGTTTATGCACGCTCCCTATTACCCCAATGGTTTAACAAATTTTAAATGCTCTGTTTTTACATTCTAGATAAGGTATATTAGAGTTATTCCGAATAAAGAAGACTATTTTTAAGAATATATGTGCTATACCCTGTCAGGGTCCATGTGAAACTTTATCACCTGTAACAACATATGTACCATGGTTTGCAATAAACATTTATTTATGATTTAAAGTGGAGTTCAATAAAAATGGAAAATAATGTAAACAAATCAATTAACCTTTAATACCTATCACGCACTCGCGCACTTTTTAAGGACAACCATAATTTTATCTACAGTTTATATACTTAAATCTTTTATTTATAACAACGATTAATTCAAATATATGTTAATTAATAATATTTCAATGAAAACAACTTTTGTAAATATGTTAGGTTATATGTCAAATGCTAACAAAATCTGTCATGTTTGTTTACATTATTTGTCCGGTAATTTTCGGAATTACACGAATAGTAAAATGACAGTTCTATTGGACAATTAACTACGCAATCTGAAAGATAAGATTGCGTAGAATATTGCGCAATCTAATTAAATACATATAATGATTTGGCAATCGCACATAATGCTTTACTCGTACCGTACCGTACTCCTAAAAATGTGTAATGGTCAAGCTGCATGTGATTAGCGCTAGCGTTATGTTCAATTAGAATTATTTGTTGTATTAATTATTATCCGAGGAATTGTTCGGATTAATCCCTGCAGCTTCTTTTCGCCATCGCCCTACGCGACAACATTACCATCCTCACCACTTAGATGGTTGGCAGTCCTCAACTGTGCGTTTCTCTAGAAACTTCCTGCCTCGCACAGCTAAACTGTGGAATGAACTGTCGCCTGCGGTATTTCCGGACCGATATGACCTTCAAAGCTTCAAGAAAAGAGCGTATTCCCATCTTAAAGGCCGGCAACGCACTTACAACCCCTCTGGTGTTGCGGGTGTCCATAGGCGGCGGTAATCGCTTACCATCAGGTGATCCGTCTGCTCGTTTGCCTCCTATTTCATTAAAAAAAAATGATCCTTATGTCATTATGCAGCCGTGCGATGGCCAAGTCATTATATGTATTAAAAATTAAAGATATCTAATATTGATGCGGTTTTAACATCCCCCCATTGACTACAATAACTGACTTGGTATCACATTACATCTCAAAACTTTTTTGTAGTAGAAGAATTGCGTTGCGAGACTTTCATCTTTTTACATGTAATGTTTTTGATGGGATTATTTATTACATACGTAGAACATTTTACACACTTACACCTTAAAATGATACCATTTTCACCATTCTAACGATACCAGTCACCATTTTAACGATAACCAAAACCATTATAAAAAAATAATGTTAATAACCCATACAATGGTATTCAAAATGTGAGAGTAAACTAACAGCAATTTAAATAAATCGCTAGCATGTTCTGATTATGACAACGTAGTAGAATTATAAAATTGATATTTTAGATTTAACATAACTTTATAATTTAGGGGACCAACTTTCCCCAGTCTCTCCTACCTATTAGGGACTAAAGTATTTTCTTTGTCAACACTACTTAACAATTAAAATATCTTTATGTTGAACTGTATGCTTCTCTCTAGAATTTTTATAAAATCACAAAGGTTGCTAATAGCAAAATCTATGGTATTTTCTATAAAAAGGGACCTTATTGTCGATGGCGCTTACGCCATTATAAACGATGCTCCGATATAAATACAATGCCGTGCGACGCTGTGCGGCGTAAGCGCCATCGACAATAAGGTCCCTTTTCATAGAAAATGCCCCATATAGTCAAGAAGAGGACATAATGTAGATTTATCACCAGACCAGCTCGTAAAGGCTTTCTTTATACTTCAAAAAAGTGATGAGAAAATTGTATTTTATCATCAAGAGTATCAAAGTAATCTAATGCAAATTTTAAGTTGTTTCCACCATGTTAACGAATAGAAACGACTTTGAATGATAAATCCATACTATAGGTAATATTATAAATGCGAAAGTGTGTCTGTCTGTCTGTTACCGCTTCACGCTTAAACCGCTAAACCGATTTAGTTGAAATATGGTATAGAGATAGGTTGAGTCCCGGGGAAGGACATAGGGTAGTTTTTATCCCAGAAATCGTCCTTTAAGGGGGTGAAAAGGGGGGTGGAAGCGTGTGGAAGTTTGTATGGGAAATCGATAAAAAGCAGATTGGATAAAAAATAAGCTACCCAAATTACTAACTCCAAGCAGACGAAGTCGCGGGCAAAAACTTGTATTTAATAATTTGAATTGTAATGTTTTGCAGTTATAATTTTACTCACGTTAGTGTAATTTTTTGTTTTTAGTCACTCGCGCGACATGTTTCGGAGAGCCTAGGTCTCCTTTCTCAAGCACTTTTTGTGTTTCACTTGAGCAGTTTGTTTAACCTTCATGCCTCTTAACCACAGTTTTTGGAATCTTTCGCTTGCTCGGGTATCAATATTAGCCTGAGGAGTTAATATAAAAATGCCCATATTAAATATACTAGCTTTTGCCCGCGACTTCGTCTGCGCGGACTTACTAACAGCAGCTAAAGCAAGCATAGCGCCTGGAAAAATTTTCATAGCAATTATTCAATTTGAGCATATTTTGCACACAAATTAGCAGACACTTCATTAATTATCTCAATTCCACCCCGCTTTTTACTTTCTTAAGGGATGATTTTCGGGATAAAAACTACCCTATGTCCTTCTCAGGGACTCAACCTATCTCTATGCCAAATTTACCAGACAGACAGACAGACAGACAGACTTTCGCATTTATAATATTAGTATGGATAGTATGGATTAAACGTTTATAAAGCCGATGATTGCTCGACATACCCGACCCGGTTTAATACATGGTGACCTTAGCCATTGCACAAACCCTGAAATCCCACGTAGGGATACTTCTCAGAAATGCTCTAACGTTAATATTTTTTTAATTGGAACAAAAGATAAAAAAAAAATATTTTCAAACAAAAATTAATTCCAATGATCGACAACAAAAAGAAACATACTGTATTAATCATTGGCAGTGTTTTAGACAACTTGTTCGAAAAGGTGCGGCAATGATGACATTTTTTAAAAGTCAGAATCTTATTAATGTCATAAAAAAGATAATCAATAAGGTCGAAGAAGGTTTCATACTATTTATTACCTCAGGAGCTACTAACACATACAGGCTGCTCCAAAGTAAAAAATGGTAATTTGTTAATTTCTTCGTAACCGCTACACCGGTTGTTATGATACTTTGTATACTGATTCTAAATACCCTAATGCATATGTACATTTCGGTTTTGTCCAATGGCTAAGGACATCCTGTATAATTAATATGTCAGTGCCTCACGGAAGCTATATTATTAAAACAAACTTTTCCCCATTGTAAAACAAATACCTATTGCCCTTGCCTACATAAAAAGTTTATTTTTCCCACTAGTCATTAGCACAACAGAAACTAACAGTAAATTTTGACGTCACAATGTTTGTTACTTTGTCATCATTGTTATACTAATAAGAATTTAACTTAAAGCTTAAACAATGTTTTGACTCTATACCTTATTTTAATTTAGCACTTAGTTTCATTAAAACATTGCGATTGCGTCATGCAAAAGGCACTGTTGTGTTGATAATTAATAATGATAGTGTCTAATTGTTTCTCCTTGTCAAAGGGCTGATACAGAGACTGCTAACCGGCTACAATTTGTATGGGAACTCCACGCCAACTGCAACGTCGGTGTGTACCCTAACAGCATTTATACGTCATAATGACGTCAGCGAACGTCATTATCAAGCCATAATTACGTCATGATGACGTCACTGCTACCTGGGCAGTTCCCATACAAGTTACAGTTGGGTTGCAGTCCATCTCTACCGGCCCTCATTCATAGCCAACAGTGGAATCTTTTACCTGAGAATGACACATAAATAGGCAGGTAGACAACCATGTCACCCAATTACTACTACGCTTTGGTAGTATGTTTTTACTCCTCTAAATATCCCATAGCTTGGGTATGGCGACAGCTATAATCTTCATACAATTAACTTTGAAAACCAAATTCAGCAATGTATTGAGGTGACAGCTGTTACCGTACCCAAACTATGTGTAAAAAGTGATATTTATGAAGCCCACATGTAGAAATATATATCTTGCCAGTGGCTAAGATACTGTATGACTGGACCGCAGATAAACGCCATCAAGGGAATCTTGTTTGACGCCGACGTCAAAACACTTTCTATTACGTTCTTTGAATACCCATTGTACATCGGGCTACGTAATAAATATAGTACAAGACCGAGTTTCCTGCGGCTAATCTCCAGCCTCTGCTCAGTCGTTAAGTCTTTCATGTGACGGTTATACAGCTTCAAGCTAGCTAAGTCAATGCCTAGCGATACGAGCCACTGCCGCCAAGCTTTAGTTCCAAACACTCTCATAGCCGCTAAATGAATCAGCGGCTTGAGTATATGCAGAGATTCAGCATACACCAAGTCCTTAACGTTAACTGGAAGGCTGTTATCGTCTTTTAGTTTCACTGGCTGCCAATCTCTGAAGGCGACCGGCGGAGCGCCGTCAACGCGTCTTATCACCCTTCCCGAACGTTTTAAAGTGAAAAATGAGCCCTCACCTTCTTCACTTGTTTTATCTTCTGTAAACTTCTTCCTTTGAAGCGCAGCCACAGGCGGGTGCTGAATAGGAAGCTCCTTGAACCTTAAGAGAAGTATCATAGCGGAAGAACACTTGAAAAGCTGAAGTAGCGTAGCGATCGTCCATTTCCCCTTGCTCCCCCATCTGTTCTTGATCACGAGCTCCACAAAAACCTCAGAGTAATGTATAATGGTCAGCCATAGCTTAATCTGCTCCCTAAGACTGTAGAACTGCGCTTCCGAGCCGTACGCCTCTCGTATTAATTTGTCGTTGAACAAAGAAAGCAGCTTAGACAGAGAATACACGAGTTCGGAGACTATAGGTGACTTATTTATCTTCCCGGCGACGAAGTATGAGGACCATGTAGCCACTGTCTCGACGTCGGTAACCAAATTAGGATTACTTATCACCCACCTCTTATACGCCGCGAAAAACTCTTTCGGTGATAATTTCTCCATGGTTTCTTCGGTGCATATGAGCCTTTCTAATATCGGCTACGTTCCTTACATTTGTATCATGTAAGGTTAGAAAAATTATTATTTTAAATTCACTTATATGTAAATGAGAATGTGAATCGGCAATACGGCCAATACGGGTGTCATTTGCCCCTTGCCCTGTTGACAGTGTTGACGTGACGTAGCTGTCAAATCAAACAAACTGTAGTCTATGGTCATAAAGCGCGGCATTCATGTAGCAGTTTTTGCCACAGAATAATTTTGTTTTGATACGAATCAAAGAATAAAATCATTGCCAAAAGCATTAAAAAAATAAGTTTTGTTGAAGAATATAGTCTATCAAAAAAAATTCAAATTTTCTGTGGAACGAGCCCTTCGCTCGCGCCTAATTTTTTTTATTTAAATGACGGCAATGGCTTGACAGACTGTAAAGCCGCACATTATGGATGGTATAGAAAGGATCGCAATCTCTTATGGCAGAATTGTTGTAAAAGTGACCGCGTTAAGCTTTAAATAATAGTTCCTAATCTCTCTGGTGGCCCTAGTTAGGCTCTGGGACATGAGTATAACATGAACCATATAAGGCAACAAATAACCCGACCAAATTACGTAGGTTGTTTTTGGTAGTATTTCGGTGTATGGTGGCGCCGCCTAATTACTGTTTTTTGATGGACACTTTTCATACATAGAGATTTGGCTCCTTTATACAGTCTCCATGCCGCACATTATAGAGTCTGTTCAGAAAGAGAAGAGACGTGGAATGTATTCTCTTTCCGCACAAACTCTAAGGCCTCATACGCACGAGCGCTTTTTTAATGCGCGTTGTAAAATCGCTCGTGCTTGTGAGGCCTAAGTAGATAGAGATTTGCGCGTATTATGACTAGACCTCACACTAATCACTTATACATTAGTATAATGAAAGTTCAATAAACCCTTGTTTGGCGTAATAATGTAAATTGTTATTATAGATACTAATGGATATTATCTCAATTCGCTTCTTTGCTTCTAGACTCTAGTTCTTTTAATGGATTGGTACTTAAATTTATTAATTTTAACTTTCATAGTTTTAATTAACAATCAATTTGGTTATAACAGTCAATCTTTCATACTCTAAAAATTATACTAAATTACATACTTACTTAGTACTTAAATTGTAATAAAAAACATAAAATATTGTGGGTATTATTTAATAATATATCATGTCGTAAAGTCGTACTATGAAAATAATATCAACGGTGGTTAAAAAAGACGTGTTTAGGATTATACTGAGCAACTTTTACTATGGGACCAACCCCGAAATCGCGAAAAAAAAAATTTGGCCGTTTCAAACATTTTGGCTGGTCCATTTTCTATGGGAGGCTAAATTCTTTTTGCGATTTCGTAGTTGGTTCCATAGTAAAAGTTGCTCATGGAGGGAGGGCCGTGCATCAGATTAAGATATGGGGGATACCTTGCATCCTGTTGAGTACCTCCACCAAGTATGCGTCCTTGACACCGAGCAGGAAGTCAAGGACAGCCCGTCAGAATAGTAAAAAAAAATCGCCACCTTGAAATACTCGAGCGCGTCAGATTAAGATATGGTGGATTAATTACTTGGGCTGCTTGGAGGAGATTTAGAGAGGCGTATGCCCAACAGTGGGCGCATACTCGCTGAAGACGAAGAAGAGAAGAATTACTTGTTAAATAGGGCCCATTTCAATAATCTGACGATTTTAGCGATCCGTAAGCGAGTGGCAAGGTCACAAAGTTGCAAATAAAAATCGCGACCTTGACTTACTCGAGCGCGTTCGATTTTTATTTTATTTTGAAAGGAATAATGCAAAGAATAAGTAAATTGGAAAAAGCTGCCGATATGAGCAAGCAGAAGGATCGCTGGATCGCTGAAATCGTCAGATTATTGAAATATACACTTTTGTAGGGTCCATTTAACAACCCCTTTTAATATCTGACGCGCTCGAGTAATTTTTTTTTCCCAAATTTTCTACCCTTCCGTATCTATGTAAACCAGCAGATTAACATACCCTTGTTATCAGATACATGTTGTGCGACTGACACTACCAATGTCTGACGCGCTCGAGTAACTCCACATGGTGGTTTTTTGTTACATTTAAAAAAATCTGTAGTCGCTTTCCTGCTCGCTAAAAAATAAAATATTATATTTAAATAAAATCCTCCTATTATCAAAACTTTCGATTCCAATAGGTCACTACGACGCTCGAGTTACTACACATTTAGCATCGTCGCCTCCCCTGCTATCAGTATAATCCCAAAAGTTCCCTGGCAACTGCACTTATTTTTTTGCCGACTGTATAATGAATGGATAATGAATAGGCAAACAATTAACATTATTCAAAGCATTTCATAGTGACTTTGTCTTATACATTGCGAAGATTACAAAACAAATCTATTAATAAATAATAAAATATAAGGGTACATTTTCATTTCCCAACTAGGACACAATCTTGTTCTTAAAACGTTGTCGGTATTGTCTTTGGACATATGGCAGCTAGCCGGAGTGGTCCTCCAGTGCCCTTTGCTATCTTCATAGGCATTGCGACGCCAGTGCAACCATACTCTGAAACAATACACAGCAAAAGCTTTTGTTTGAAATTTATTTAATTTTTTTGTTTTGTTTCAGTTGCAATTAGAAACCCTTTCTTTAGTGTACAGTCTGCATCAATAGGAGCGAATTAAACAAAGCACCAAAAAGTATCTGCCACCCTCGAATACTTTTCCAAATAGAGATACCTATATTACTCCAATGAAGGCGTAATTCGATATACCTACTTTGATTTTTCCGTCTATAGCCAGTGCTTTAACAGTCGCCTATGGTTTTATCAACCTACCTGGAACTGGGGTGTCGAGCTTAACGTTCTCCATGCCGTACAAGCCAGCAGCCATAGTGGTCCTGTGAACAGGGAAGGTGGTGCTGCTGCCCGGGTCCAAGGAGGGCGTGTCTACGCCTATACCGACTACGTTCTTGTACGATGTCGTTATCCATTCGGCTACCTCTTGGCTGAGACCTGAAATAGGTATGTGATATTAGTTATTATTTAATATTTTAATGAGAATAATAAATACCTAAATAAATAAATATTATATGACATTCTTACACAGATTGACTAAGTCCCACGGCAAGCCCAAGGAAGCTTGTGTTATGGGTACTCAGACAACGATATATATAATATATAAATACTTAAATACATAGAAAACACCCATGACTCAGGAACAACTATCAGTACTCATTACACAAATAAATGCCCTTACCAGGATTCGAATCCGGGACCATCGGCGTCACAGGCAGGGTCACTACCAACTAGGCCAGACCGGTTGTCAGAAAGCTGATATTATGTACTATATTTATTGCTGAATTGAATTTTTTTATTAGTTTACATTTAAGAAGCGAGCTGTTGATTAACACTAATTAATTTGCTCCGTTTTCTACCACATATGGAATGGAATGATCCAATCATACGAGAAGAATATTTACTATGTGTTCTCTCACAGGTATATGACATTATATGCATTCATTTTTAATTTGTCGTGGACAGTCGGATTGTTAGATCGTGCCGTTGCCGTTACGTTACATACGTCAACGATAAATATGAAAGCGACCTATTCATATAAAATTTTGTACTATTAGTATCAAAGTAGACTATGCCCCTTTAAGCTCTTGAATATTTAAATTTCCGTTCAAAGGAGCAAACTTTGATGCCCATGACTAGTTTATGACTGCTCCGACTGATGCTTTAAGTTGATGAAAAGTACTAGTGCAAAACTTACCGGGAAAGTTGAGCGTACCAGCTGTCTCATTCATACCCAAGTATTTCTGTTTATCGCCGTAAAACTTGCTCCAACCGAACTTGAATATGATCATGCAGGGTTTCCCATTGTTGTCGTTAAGCAAATAGTCCAAATGATGTTTGTTGAGCACAAAATTCGGATCGTCATTGACGCGTGAGCTGATATCGACTATTATTACTGAAAAAAAAGTGAGTGTTATAAACCAACTTTAAAATGCAATTATTTAATATAATTTTAACCAGATTCCCGTACTTAAAAGTCAACGAATGTTAATTACCCCTAGTTTAAAATGTACATACTTAAGTCATCTTTAACTAGGAAACAATAACTTGTTATCAATGGATGGATACAGTCTAAGGAAAAAACGTGTCTCGAAAATCAAGAAAATTTGATTCTCGATCAGATGGCGCCACTAGCTTTGGACTACTGTCGTCTGGCGTTGACCGTTTCGTTTGTTATTTAACAATTTTAACGCATATCAGTGAAAGAACATGGGTCAAAATCATATAAAAATAATTAATGCAAATATTGCAAATAAAAAAAATCATTTATCCATATATAAATACATATTTTGATATTTTTAGTTTTAGTCGTGTGTCGATAGATGGCAGTGAATTTACTGTGGTTACAAAATTTACCATGACTGTACCACTCTATCCTATTATAGCCTCTTTGCTTGTTATAAATTACACAAGCGGTAGTTGATACATCATTTCTGTGGCTTCTAACTAGATAATAAAACGAATGTAAAATTACGAGGCAGGATGAGCTTCTCCATAGGTATTTCGCCAACGAATTTGCCTTCTTTGTAGAAGTGATACGGTGCATCCATGTGTGTTCCACCATGTTCCCCGGCCTCGAACTCATTCGATGCATACCTGCCATATGCAATTATTATTTAACAAACATAAGAAATAAATGGCTTATTTTGTACCACCTATGTTTTTAGGGTTCCGTACCTCAAAAGGAAATAAAATGGAACAATTACAGGATCGCTTTATTGTCCGTCCGTTCATCCGTCCGTCTAGCTGTCAGTCTGTCAAGACCCCTTTATCTCGAGAACGCGTGGAGGTATCGAGTTGAAATTAAAACCATATATTCACGTCTACAGTCTCTTAAAGTTGTGAAAAATCAAACTTCTAAGAACGTAAAATATAGATACGGGCGAATGCCGCGAAAAACGTATAAGTTCGACACTCTCAAGGGAATCAAAATGTATAAGGTACTTCCCGTTGACGTAAAATTATGAAATTTGGCAAGTAATATCGTGTTACACTACTAAGAAAAACTGAAACTATAAATTTGTAAAAAAATTAATTAAAAAATAAGTTAAATTTCTAAGGAACCCTCGGTTGGCGAGTCCGACTCGCACTTGTCCGGTTTTTGTTTCAGTATTTTCCATTATTATTTAACATGAAAATGGTGTTATATATATGTTTTTCCAAGGCGTATCACACTAATTATCTAGTTTAATCTGAGAAAATTGGCATTCGCGAATGAATACAAAGTCTATTGTTAGTTGATTGAAGTACACAACAATTAAAAAATACTATGTAAGAGGTATCATGCAAACAATTATGAAATATACAACAGTTAATACAATATTGTTTTACCAGCCATCTTCTCTATTTTCAGCAGTTTTCTTGGTAAACGCAAATGGTTTCACATACGGCCAATAGACAGTTTTCTCATCAAATTTGTGCGACAAATCGTTGAAAACAAGATCACCGTTGGAAATGATATCATTTAATTTGCAGTTATCTGCGCCAACATTCGCCCACACATTGGCCAAGCACATACACACGATAATCTTCAACCACATCCTTGAATCGACTACTTTAGATTGAGAGTCTAATAAGAATAAAAGATGTCATTATCTTGTTGCAAACGTCACAGTATAAGTAACATAAGCAGTGTTTTATCAAAAACTACTTAGTTTATATACAATCGTTGTTTGACTAATAATCGTTAGTAGAACTGTATAAGGTGCGTCGGGGTAAGCTTGAACGGGTTTTTTATGCGGGGTAAGATGAAAAGTCGCCCCTTATGCTTCGGCATACGGACGATTTCTTGTCTTACCCCTCATGAAAAACCCGTTCAATCTTAACCCAACGCACCTTATGTTATTTCGCTATCTGCATTTTGCCCTCTCTGTCGCTCTTAGCAACAAGAACAGCATGATAGCAGAAAGTTTCTGGAGAAAAGATCTATTAACCCCGGCTGACGCTGACTTATTACTTATTGGGCGATTAAAAATATACCTGCTCGATCCCTAGTCGAAATTTAGGCTCTAAATTCTAGTGTATCGCCTAAATTCCGGTTGTGATATTGCCATACCTAACATAGCTTTCATATATTACATATATAGTATGTTACCATACTGTTCAGGGGCCCGTTTCTCAAAAGCTTGTAACTTGTAATACAAGCGGACGTCACTTTTTGATTACTTTTGTTAGAAAGGGACTTCCACTTGTATTACAAGCTACAAGCTTTTGATAAACAGGGCACTGGTCAGGCTTTATATATATATAGGCTGTTATTATGTAAATCTTTCTACACTGTGGCACACGCGAGAAAGCGTGGGAGAATAATTTTCGCAAACAAACAAGGAATAATAGGTAGTTATATGAACCAGCCAACGAAACAGCAGTTAAATACAATTAATGAATCCTAAAATTGTAATAAAATCTTTATTTATATGCATATACGTTGTTAGCGTTTGTCTACAGGAGTGGCAATTTTTGTTTTAAAATATGTGTATGGTTCTATTAAAAGGCTAGTGGTTGTATTACTGACCTGTGTTTTAAATTATCTAATCACTGTTTTGTTGATAAATCCCTACTCAAGATTATAAAATGCGAAAGTAACTCCATCTGTTACCTCGAATCTTAACACTTAATCCGCTGAACAGATGTAGATGAAATTTGGAATGGATTGGATATAGTTTGATTAGAGGCCTGAGTTTGGACTTGGACATGGGATTGTTTTTGTTAATCCTCATCATCCCACGCAGACGACCTGTGAATGTCATAAAAATGTAGAATACGTCAGTCACGCGAGAGTGGCATTATGATCAGTATAATGAGTGAATGGATTAACAAGTTCTATTTCTATACTGATTTTAACGTTTTAGTAATTGAATCTTTCATCCGGGATTACATCGAGAGTAGTTAAACCAGGGTGAAAATTTTACCATAATTAAGTACTATAAATAAGTTACAATACTATTCTAGACTCCAGACACTCTAACAAATGCTGTCAAAAAGGGACTTCCACTTGTATTACAAGCTACAAGCTTTTGATAAACGGGCCCCAGTAATAGTGATCATTGTCAAGAGGGTGCTGTTATTCTTATGTATAGGGTGACAGTTCAGTACAGAATGAAAAAATTAGTTACACTGAAATTCCGCAACATGGCGCGTGATCATAAATTACTGTTCAGGCTTTATATAAATTAAAGTATACGGCACAGTACACACTACTGTACTCTAAAGTTTCTGTGTCGCTCATGAACAGGATGTTTTACTAATTCTACTTTGTCTATTGGCTGCCATTGTCTAAAATTGTCTTGTCTACCAATCTACCATAGACATTGTAAACTTTCAGGCATCGCGGTGTGCGTGTAGCTTCTCAAGTGAACTCAAAATTTGTTTTGAAATCCATTATCTTTTCAAAATGTGTTAGATTTGTAAGTGAATGCCTCATTAGCAACAATGGACGGTAACGGTTGCCCGGACGGGCAGGACGATATACACGGTGGGATTTTCAATGACAAATTTCAACTTCGTCCGAGTGCTGATGATGAAGAAAAGAAGCTGTTTTGGCTGGAAGGAGTGATGGGGTGCTTCTCATCAGTTATCTCCGTGTTCCGCCCACCGGCAGAGAAGCCAGCATTGGGTAGGTACTATTTTTAACCTGCCGGGATGCGATGCATTCAAGGTCTATGCGCGAGCCTACAGGGTTGCATTGGAATTGATTTTACCTCAGCGCGCGCATCCTGTAGGATACTCGTCCTTAAACGCTTGTTACAAGTCTCGTTTTATCTCGCTATGGAGCCTTGACATTGGTCCTTGACCCGTTACCTTGGACGCCTGGGGGACCTGCAATTATTGGCATTTCACGTACGTTCTCCGTGACAACAACTTGTTGGTTGATGATAACATTCGAAATTTGAATTTTGAAAAATGTTCGATATTTTGAATAGTGTGTACTGTTGGAGGGAAAAGCCACCTGAAGAAGAAGGTAAATGATAGATAAACCGTTTATTTGTTTGCCACAACACACACATATAAAAAAGAAACAGAAGAGATACAAAAAGCAACATTAAGTTAAAAAAACAAAACTTAAAATTGCTGTGTGCGTTGCAGCAAAACAAAAGGGGTTCTGGCTCAGTTATACGCTCCACTCTTTAGAGTGAAGCACTGGTAATTCTGCTAGAACCCAGGCCGCTAACAGACTATCAATGTAAAAAATAATAATTTTATAATAGTAATGAATAATTGGCCTTTTAAATAGATTGTTTCTTTGTCTATTATTAATTTAAATATAAAGTCTGGCATGCGCAATGATTAGGACGCGTTCCGTTGTTTACCTTTTGTAATACTGATTTTTTGTGTTTTGCTAAGAAAATTATAATCCCGAGTGTGTACAAATTGATTACAATGACTGATAATACATTGTGGTAATGAGTAATTCGGGCGAGGGGACGGATTCGGGGAATCCTTGAAGCCTTCTTGTAGAGATATGTGCTGGGGCTTCAGTTAGTAATTTAAATTTTGAAGAATCATCCTGAAAGCGAATTAGAAGAAAGTGTAGCTCAAAATAAGAATAAAAATAAAATAAAAAATAAGAATATTGGAAGCAAAAATAAAAAGCAGTGACAAAAAACGCCGCAAATCGGGGAGAATTAATAATATCACTAAAGTTTTTGCAATTATAACTTCTTATCAATAACTAAATTTTAAATGCACATTTCCGGTGTGATAATTTGCCATGCAAAGGAGAAATTAAAAAAATTACAAATTTACATTATAATGCCACTAATAATCTGCAAGTGTTATTATGTGCCTTCATATTAAAGCTCAAAAAATTGATTATAAACATACAAACAAGTTTTACATAATAACTAGCGACCCGCCCCGGCTTCGCATGGGTAAACCATAACAAATTGTACACATAAACCTTCCTCTTAAATCACTCTTTCTATTATAAAAAAAACCGCATCAAAATCCGTTGCGTAGTTTGAAAGATCTAAGCATGCATAGGGACAGACGGACAGACAACGGAAAGCTACTTTGTTTTATACTATGTTTTTGGCACACTTTGTAATCAAATTAAAATGTAAAACTTGTAGTACATAAGACATTGCAAGACAGAAAAAATAAAAAAACCGGCCAAGTGCGAGTCGGACTCGCGCACCGAGGGTTCCGTACTATTTGTTGTTATAGTGGCAACAGAAATACATCATCTGTGATTATTTCAACTGTCTAGCTATCACGGTTCAAACAGCGGAGTCTTGGTAGGGTCCCGTTTTTACCCTTTGGGTACGGAACCCTAAAAAAACCTTGGTAACAAATTGATTTTCTTGAATCATCAGAACACATTGTTTTTCTTCTTTTTTTTCGGCCTGCACAATCAATACCTACTACTTTCGCCTGTTTCAAAACGTTTATTACGTTTATAAATATGTATATTTTGCAATAAGAAAATACGATTTACATATTCATTTTATCAGAATAAAATACTATATTTAACAAAATCTCAAAACTTTTTGA